>NC_133649.1:239298470-239423697 GCF_009905375.1 Apium graveolens | reverse complement strand
CTAGCAGCTCTCGTGATATTTGTTCATCACTGAGAGAGGACAGTTCCATATTGTAACAGAGTTTATTGCTTTGAATAAAGTCTGTTTTATGTTACTTGTGTTATTAGAATTCGATTTGATTGTGTTATACATTGTATTCAATCCCCTTCTACAGTGTGTGTGACCTAACAAGTGGTATCATAGCCTATCTATTAACACACAAACAGTTTAAGATCCAAAAACAATCATGTCTGAAGTAGAAACTCCATCTAAGCCTACCAAAACTGAAGAACCTTCAAAGACACAAATCCATAGTCGATATGAGGCTATTAGAGTTCCCATATTGAAACCGTCTTAATATCCCATATAGAAGGTGAGGATGACTATGTTTCTGGAATCTAAAGATCCAGAATATCTTGACAGAATCAAAGAAGGACCTCACAATCCAACAAAACTCGCAGTTGCAGTTGCAGGTGAAGCAGCAAAGTCTGTACCAAAGGAGAAGAGTGATTACACTGCTGAAGATATCACTTCAATTGCTAAGGATGCTAAGGTACGACACTTACTGCATAGTGCCATTGATAATGTAATGTCAAACAGGGTAATAAACTGTAAAACTGCAAAGGAGATATGTGATGCCTTGGAAATAAGATGTCAGGGAACTGATTCGATTAAGAAGAACAGGAAGAGAATACTCACTCAAGAGTATGAACACTTTGACTCAAAGGCTAATGAGTCATTGACTAACTTATACGATAGATTTGTCAAACTCTTGAATGATTTGTCACTGGTTGATAAGGAGTATGATCTTGAAGATTCAAACCTTAAATTCCTGTTAGCTCTTCTTGAAAGCTGGGATTTGAAGGCAGCAACTATAAGAGACAACTATAATCTTGATGAAATGAATCTTGATGAAATCTATGGGATGCTCAAGACTCATGAACTTGAGATGGAGCAAAGAAGCAAGAGGAAAGGAGGAAAGTCAAGGACAGTTGCTCTTAAGGCTGAAGAAGAATCTCCCAAGGCAGCCACCTCAAGGAAAGGCAAGGGTAAAGTGCTCTTCACAAAGTCTGATACTGAGTCATCATGTTCTGATAGTGATGGTGACTCAGAAACTGAAAGCTCTCTTGAGATGGATGCTAATAAAGAGATGATGAAGATGTGTGCTCTTATGGTGAAAGAAATCACAAAGATTGCATACAGGAAATTCAGGAAGGGAAAGAAGTTTTCCAGGAAAGGTGCAAGTTCTGATAAGAAGAATTTCAGAAAACTGAAGGCAAAGGAGGGAAGTCTGACAGAGGAGATTACACAAATGCCAAATGCTACAACTCTGGTGAGAAAAGCCACATATCTCCTGATTGCAAGAAAGTGAAGAGTGACAAAGGCAAGGCTCTTGTCACAAAGAAGAAAAGCTGGACAGACACCTCAGATTCTGAAAGTGAGGAGAACTATGCCTTGATGGAAAATGTTGATATGACAAATGCTGAAAGCAGTACTGAAGCTGCTGAGTTAAAGGTACCTCAAACTACTTATGCCTTTCATACTGATGATATTAATGAGTTAAGAAGATATCTTAAAACCATGTTCATTAGCTATATAGATCAAACTTTAACATGTGAAAGATTAACTTCTGAAAATCTTGCTTGTAAAAAGAGGAATGTTTATTTAGGAAAGGAGTTAGTCATGTTCCATCAAACTCAGAAAGATAGAGATGATGCTTTCTATGTTAGGGATGAAGTACTTAAAATGAATGAATCTCTAAAAGCTGATTTAGAAAAGGAAAGAGAGATTATAAGAACTTGGACTAACTCTGGAAAAACAACTCAGAATTTGTTAAGTAGTGAAAACTGGAAAGAGGGCTTAGGTTATGGAGATGATAAGAATGATAAAGGAACTGTAGATATTAAGCCTAAAGTTGTTAAACAAAAGCTAAAGTTAAAACCTGTTAAGTTTGTAGCTGTAAAGTCTGATACTGAGAAATCAGAAGTTAAAAAGGAATTAACTTCTGACAAACTAAAATAGGAAAAGATAACTGAAGTAAACATAGGCTTGATGACCAAGAAGCAGCTTAAGCATAAGCTAAAAGATGTTAAGAATGCAAACAAGGTAAAACACCTAGGAAAAATAGGAATGGAAAGGAAGGTGTGAATAAAAGCAATGATTATAAGCCTGTTCCTGATACTCCTAGAAAAATGTGTCATAACTGTGGAAGTTCTAACCATCTGGCTTCTTTTTCCAGGAAGAATAAGAACATAAACTCCTTACCTTTAAAGTCAGGAGTTAAGAGTTAGTCTGTTAGATATAAGCCACAAAATCCTTGTTTTCATTGTGGTAGTTTATGGCATTCCATTTATACTTGTAAGGAATATCATAGTTTGTACTATGATTATTATCAAATAAAACCTTCTTTAAAGAAAGTTAGCATTGCTCCTTCTAGTGTAAGTTCTGATTCAAAGTCTGATCATGTAAATTCTGATAAGAAAAATGTTAACATAAACTTTGATGCTAAATCCGCTGCAAATGTTAAGAAACTTAACAAGGCCAAAGGATCTAAGCAAGTCTGGGCCCTTAAAACTAATCATTAGTGGTCTTTGTGGTTGCAGGGCAACAGGAAAAACATCCTAGTTCTGGACAGTGGATGTTCAGGACATATGACTGGATATAAAGCCCTGCTATCAGATTTTGTGGAGAAGGCTGGCCCAAGTGTTTCTTATGGAGACGGCAACATTGGAAAAATATTGGGATATGGCAATATCAATCTTGGGAATGTCATCATTAAAGAAGTAGCTCTGGTTTCAGGACTTAAACACAATCTGCTGAGTGTTAGTCAAATTTGTGACAGAGGTTATCATGTGGATTTCTTTGAAGAACACTGTGAAGTTGTAAGTAAATCTACAGGAAAAGTTGTTCTGAAAGGATAGAGGCATGGTAACATTTATAAAGCCAAGCTTTCAACAAGTACGGATGGTTCTGCGATCTGTCTGATGAGTAGAGTATCAATTGAAGAAAGCTGGAACTGGCACAAGAAACTCTCTCACTTAAATTTCAACAATATCAATGAACTAGTCAAGAAAGATCTTGTGAGAGGACTGCCAAAGTCAGTATTTGCTCCTGATGGCCTTTGTGATTCTTGTCAGAAGGCTAAACAAAGGAAATCTTCGTTCAAGAGCAAGACTGAATCATCAATTCTTGAACCTTATCACCTTCTACATGTTGATCTATTTGGTCCAGTAAATGTCATGTCTATTGCAAAGAAGAAATATGCTATGGTCATAGTGGATGAGTTAACCAGATACACATGGGTGTATTTCTTGCACACAAAAAGTGAAACTGCATCTATCTTGATTGATCATGTCAAGCAACTGGATAAATTGGTTAAAGAATCTGTGAAAATAATAAGAAGTGATAATGGCACTGAGTTCGAGAATTCTACAATGGAAGAGTTCTGCAAAGACCATAGAATCAAGCAGGGATTTTCTGCTCCTGGAACTCCACAGCAAAATGGAGTTGTTGAAAGAAAGAATAGAACTCTCATTGAAACCGCATGAACTATGCTTGATGAAGCAAAGCTTCCAACCTATTTCTGGGTTGAAGTTGTGCAGACTGCTTGTTTTACTCAGAATGCAACACTCATTAACAAGCAAGGAAAGACACCATATGAGATGGTGAAGAAAAAGAAGCCAAATCTGAAGTATTTTCATGTATTTGGATGCAAGTGTTTTGTTCTTAAGACTCATCCTGAACAACTATCCAAATTTGATCTAAAAGCTGATGAAGGAATCTTTGTTGGATATCCATTTTCCACAAAAGCCTTCAGAGTCTACAACTTGAGAACAAGGGTGGTCATGGAATCTATCAATGTCTTTTTTGATGATAAGAAGATTACTGGACTTGAAGATTTCAATGATCATGATCAGCTGAGATTCGAAAATGAAGAATTAAATTCTGATACTGAATTGTCTAAGTCCTGATACTGCAAACTCTGATGGATTAAACTCTGATGTCATTGAAACTGTGGTGACTACGTCATAGGAGAATGTACCTGTGTAGGGGGAGCATACTGAAGATACAACCACATCTCAAGAAGCATCAGAACATACAACTGGCTCTTCAAGTACTGATTCATCAAGTTCTGATAAGCCAAGTTCTGATAGTTCTGAAAATTTAAATTTTGAAGGATCCAACTCAGAGAGCATAGTTTCAGGGGGAGCATCAGAAAATGTTGATGAAGATAGCATGGATCATGGGGGAGCATCCAGTTCTAGAGAATACCTTCCATCTGCAAGGAAGTGGACTAAATCACATACACCTGACTTAATAATTGAAATCCTGATGCAGGTGTCAGAACTAGAACAGCTACTTCAAGTGAATGTCTTTACAATTCTTTTCTTTCTCAGAATGAACCAAAGAAAGTGGAAGAAGCTCTTCAAGATGCTGATTGGGTGCAAGCCATGCAGGAAGAGTTAAATGAATTTGAAAGAAACAAAGTATGGACCCTAGTGCCAAGACCAAAGAACAGATCTGTTGTTGGTACAAAGTGGGTGTTCAGGAATAAAACTGATAGTGATGGCATAATTACAAGGAATAAAGCAAGGTTGGTTGCAAAAGGATATTCTCAATAGGAGGGAATTGATTATGATGAAACATTTGCACAAGCTGCTAGGTTGGAAGCCATAAGGATATTTTTGGCTTATGCTGCTCACAAAAAAATTACTGTCTTTCAAATGGATGTGAAAAGTGCTTTTCTCAATAGAGAATTAGAGGAGGAAGTATATGTTGAACAACCTCCAGGCTTTGTAGATCCCAAATATCCAAATCATGTCTACAGGCTTGATAAAGCACTTTATGGCCTTAAGTAAGCTCCTAGAGCATAGTATGAGACTTTAGCTCAGTTTCTTCTGGAAAGTGGATTTAACAGAGGAACTATAGACAAAACATTATTCATGGAAAGGACTTACTTTTGGTTCAGATATATGTTGATGATATCATCTTTGGTTCTACAAATGACAGACTTTTTAAGAAGTTTGCTAAACTGATGCAGTCAAGATATCAAATGAGTATGATGGGAGAACTTAGCTATTTTCTGGGCCTTCAAGTCAAGCATAATGAAGAAGGCACTTTTATTTGTTAAACCAAGTACACCAGAAACTTGCTGAAGAAATTTGGAATGCAAGATTGCTCAAGTGCATCCACTCTCATGGCCACTGCAATAAAACTGGATAAGGATACTGGTAAATCAGTAGATATTACTGATTACAGAGGTATGATTGGCTCTTTACTCTATCTAACTGCTAGTAGACCTGATATCATGTATGCTACCTGTCTTTGTGCAAGATTTCAAGCAGATCCAAGAGAACCTCACTTAACAGCTATGAAAAGAATCTTCAAGTATCTTAAGGGAACTCTGGGATTGTGATATCCCAGAGAATCAGATTTTAAACTAATAGGTTACTCAGATGCAGATTTTGCAGGTTGCAAAATTGACAGGAAAAGCACTAGTGGAAGCTGCCAATTTCTTGGAGGCAGATTGGTTTCTTGGTTTAGCAAGAAACAAAAGTCAATCTCCACATCAACTGCAGAAGCAGAGTACATTGCTGCAGAAAGCTGTTGTGCACAGATTCTTTGGATGAAGAATCAGTTACTGGATTATGGGTTAACATATTTTAAAATCCCTATTTACTGTGATAATGAAAGTGCTATTGCTATGACAGGTAATCCAGTTCAACACTCAATGACAAAGCACATCAGCATTAGGTACCACTTCATAAGGGAACATGTGGATGAAGGTACAGTGGAATTGTACTTTGTTCCAACAGATCAACAACTAGCAGATATCTTCACAAAACCACTGTGTGAAGCTACTTTTACAAGATTGGTAAATGAACTTGGAATGGTTTCAGGTTCTTTCTCTAAATCTGCTTAGCTTTTGTTCTGCTGCATCAGACTTTATGATCAGTATTTACAGATATTACTATCTTTGTGTATTCTGTGCTTAATTGAAAATTGCTTAAGTACTGATTGCTGTCTGATGTGTATTTCTAAACTCTGATAGTGATATGACTGTTTCTGTGACTATTCAATCCTATAAGGATAACTGTGCTAGATGCTGACCTAGTAGTCTTTAATATACTAATGATCCCATGTTAGAAGTAATTATTTATGTGCAAATCTATTGACACAAGCAAATTCTGATATTGAGCTTAGTTAAGTTTACTTTGTCTATCTTATTACTAAGTCAAAAACTAGAATAATGCTTCTCATCTGTTAAGTTCTGATGTTAGTAAATCTGCTGAATGTACTAAGTGCTGATAAACCTCACTTATCAAAAGAAAAAGGAAAAAGAATAATAATCAGGTACTCCTTTGAGATCTAGAGTAAAAATATGGAAGGGATGACCCAAGTGCATTGCTGGTATTAAGTAATATGCATCAGAAAAGCAAATAATTATTTTTCTTGGTGACTTTTCACACTCTATGATTACTGGAGAAATACTCTGATAATAGCATAAATTCTGATAAGCAGTCGTGACTCACTTATACTGAGAAGCCATTGTACAATGGAATTTCAAAAGATGCATAAAATAAGCACTAAACAGTTGAGGTGGACTCATGCATGAACTCATTCAAAAGTAGGCTTCAGAATAATGACATATTTTAAGTAAAGTTCTTAGTTATGCCTTATTTCTAAGATGTACTGAAGTGAATCAGACTTTACTCTTTGTCTGATATTTAGCTTAATGCACACACTTACACTCCATATGAATGATGAAAATTACTTTGGTGATCAATGTTGTTTTTGATGAACAGTTTATGTGTCAGATTGCATACATTCTGAGGACAAGTTATGATGGAAGTTCTGATGATTAAGTTCTGAAGAACTGAAATCAGAATTTGTGTGAAGAATTACAGAAATAGGCATTCACTTTTCGAGTTAAGAAATCATGTTCTGATGACTGTTAAGTTCTGATATAAGTCTAAGTCCTGATATTAAATTCTGATTCTTTACTTGACTTATTTATGGTTTAAATCTGAAACAGTCCCATTTTACATCAGAATATATTCGGGTGAGATATTAACAGTCACTATAATTAGGGTTAGTGGTACACGTCCATGCCAAGTAATGTTTACTTGTTTCTTGTGCGCATTAAACCCTGTTATACACTTCCAATGGCTGTTTTTATTCTCCTCAGTCTAGGGAGACGAGGTAGAATTATTTCTACCTGTCAGCATTAAAATTTCTTTGCGTCTCCTGGCATTCTATTGCCTATATAAACCAACACTTCACTCCAGCCAGCACATCTCTAAATTCCTCACAAACTCACTCTTGTTTTATTCTTAACACCAAAAATGGCTGCATTTGGCTGGTTTTATAATTATGGTGATGAGACTGTACATGTCTTTATAAATGGAATTCCAACTCCATACACTATCGCCAACATCCCTCACAATCTCTCGATTCAATTTCCAGAGGTTATTAAATGTGATCTTTTGACAGTTCGCAGAGAACTACATCTCCATCGTCTTCGACAGCAGGAGCGAATCATACGATTCGCTGTTCTTTTTATTGAGAGCAGGAAGAAGAAATAGTTTATGCTCCCTGTTTCTCTTCACCGTCAGCTTTGTCAGGCTTCTTAGCTTCGGACAATAGTTGTTGCTGTTAGAATTTGTAGCTTAGGACAATCTTGTAATGTTGTGCTATAATTTAAATTTCATGAATGTATTTTCTCAATATATTAATGAAATTTTCTATTTTTGCAAGATTTTGTCTCTGAGTTGTTTGAAGTTCTGATGCATTTTTAAATCCTAATTTACCCATATTCTGATGACCGTTTTTATATCTCATACAAATCAAGTTCTGATTCTGACGTGGCAGTACCTGTTTACTTGATTTATTTCTTTTGGTCATTTTCTCACTTAATGTATTTTTACAGAATATTAGTTTCGCAGTGAAAATGATTTAATAAGTGGGAACAGTTTAAATTTTAAATTAAAACTGAACTACCTAGTTTAATGGGATTACTTAGTAAATGGAACGATTTTTCCTTAAAAAACTGCATGTGATAAGTAATGATTACTGTTTTCCCGTGCCCATTAATTATTTTTTACTGTTGCATGTCTGACAGGTGTCCAACGGTTACTTTTTCTACCGTGTATAAGTAAAAGAGAGAGAAGTTTGTAAAATCTTTTATTTACTTTCACACTTTATCTCTCTTTTCTTTTCTTCTATACTATCTCATCTCCTGACATTTTTTTTCATACAGACATTTTGTCAAACACCTTACAGGCAAACTTATTTCTCAATTTTTCTCATGGCACCTAAGGATTTGATTATAGATGGAGCCAAGTTTGTACCCAACAACTATGCTGCAATCTTAAACCATGATGAAGCTCCATATGATTTGTACTTTGTGCAAGATCTTCTAGCACACAGTGAGATTGGGTATGCATTGACCCAGCCTCAAGTCATTTCCAGCCAACAAGTTCTGACGTTTTGGCGGACTGGGCATTTTGATAATGGTGGTGCTACTTGTACTCTAAGCATTATTTTTGAAGTCAATAATGTTGAGCATGTGGTAACTCCTGGAGCAGTTCGTAAAGCTCTACATTTACCAGAAGGCTGCATTTTTTCAACAGCGGAGGAACCAGTTCTACAGCAGCTCATGGCCAATTTGGGGTATGAGAAGAGTTTGGCCAAGCTTGGACAGTTGAAAAGAGCACATATCAGAAAGGAATGGAGCTTTTTCTTCGACTGCATCACTAAAGCATTCGGCAATAAGTGTTCCAACTTTGATGCCATTCCGATTATGAGCCAGCACATCGGGTATGCTATTATTCACCAAACTCATTTTGATTTTGCAAGTGCTGTGCTAGGCTTTATAGGGGATAGGATGACAGAGGATAGGAATGTCGTATACATTACAAGATTCTGTCAGCTTATATATACTTTTTGTTGTGCTGATGACCCTCAACTAGCCAGTTCTTTATTTCCACCCTTTAAACTTGCAAAACGGGCTTTTAATGATCTGGTAAATGCTGACCTTAAGAAAAAGGTAGTTAGACCCTTACAGATACCTCAGTCTGTAAAACAAATCCTGGTAAATGCTGATCCTCAAACCTACAGATCTGTTTATCCTGATGTTCAACCCACCACCACATCCCAGACACCACAACAACCATCAAAACATACCACACATACTCCTCAACCTACTCAACCCTCTATCCGAACACATCTCAAACCTTCACAGATAACTCAACCTTCATCATCAGCACATACTGTGAAGCCTTCATCTTCCAAGCCCAAGAGGACAAAGACTGTACCTCAGACACCACAGAAGAGAACGAGGATTGTTCTGAGAGATGAGTCAGACAGTGAGGAACAGGTTTCTGTATCATAACCTGTTGTTAAATAAGCTGAGAAGGTCCCTTCCCAGAAGGATACTGGAATTGGGGGATCTAAGCTTCTCAAAAGGCTTAGAAGAATGTCTTTTGCTGAAACTCCCAGGGAATCTCCATCTTCAAAGAGATACAAGAAACAGAGAGCTCACAGGCCAGTATTAGATGATGAGGAAGCAGCAGCTAAGGAAGGAGATCAGGAATCTCTGATCTCACAAGAGCCAAAATTTGCTGAAGCTACTGCTACAGATAAAGCATCTACACCACCTATGTCTCCTGTACATGAACCAGTATCTACTGCAGACCCAGGCACAAGTTCTAAAATTGATATTCACAACCTGGTTGTGCCTGCGGTTCTCTACTTAGAAGCTCCAACAGCTCAAATTAATCCATCAACAACACCAATTACTGATGCTAATGAAACTCCAGATTTGTCTACAACACCTTCTCTGCATCTAGACATGGAAGATCAAACTATAGGTGAGCATCAGAATATGGCTGTTGATCAGAACTTGGAAGCAGATCAGCACTTAGAGGATGATGTTGAAGCCTCAATTGCTTCTCATACTGTTCTTTTAACAAATGATGCTGAATCTGTAAGTTCTGATGCTGTAAATGCTGATACTACTGGTGATGCTGCTACAAATGAAGATGCTACTACAGCTGGTCGATCAGGACATGCACCTCAATAAACTGTTCAAAAAAGTGAGATAGTCAAGAAGTTTGTTACAGGGGAAGCACCAGTACCTTGGAGTGAGACTCCTAGAGGACAGGAGTGGACTAAGGAGTGGAACACAGTTACCTTTGTTCTATCTGAAAAATTCTTGCTGAGCACTTGGCAAAAGCTGATGAGATATTAATTAATGATGATTTCAAGACACAGCTTCGAGTCATTGCATTGAGTACTAGACATCTTCAAGGTCTACATTCAACAACTCATGCAGAGGTGCATAAAATTCATGAAGAATTGCTCAAGCAAGAAGTGACTAAGAAAATTGACAAGAAAACTTTCTTTCAACCTACCTTTGACAGAGTTGCTTACATTGAGAAGACCCAAGAGAAGCAACAATCTCAGATTGATGAAATTTTGAAAAATCAAGCTTCTCAGCAATCTCAACTCGATGAAATCCAATCCTCAGTGGAATTGCTTGTCTCTCTTCTCTTACCTGCTGATGCCAAAAAGGGGGAGAAGGTAATTAAGTCCAAATGCAAAACTGTTAACACACTGAAGGGGAAGGATGATGAAAAAGATGAACAGGGAAACTCTGGAATGGGTGGAGGTCATAGTCAAGGTAGAGGTCTCTCATCAAGAAGAGCTGAAGCTACCGGTCATAGAACAAGTTCTGATACTGGAAAAAGAATTACTTCTGATACTGGTAAAAGGATAAGTTCTGATGAACTTTTGGATCTTGATGAAGAAATTTCAAGACAGTTATTTCTGAAAGAAAATCCAGGAATGGACTTTGAGAGTCTATTGGAAGAAGAAGCTAGACTTAAGTCAGAAAAAGTTAACTCTAAATCTGAAGCTTCTGTAGGTAAAAAGAAACTTCCAAAGGTCAAAGGCATTGTGATAAAAGAAAGGACAAATATTGAGGCAACCAAGGCCAAATCATAAATGCAGATAGATCCAAGGTCAAAGGGCAAATAAAAAGTTGGTGAACCTATAAAGGTTTATGTGCCTCCCGTGGATGAAGAAATTTCTGTTGAAGATGCTGATCTTACTCTGACTCCAAGAAAGATTTCTAAGACAACCTCTGACATAGTTCAAGTTGTATAGAGTCAAGATTTAGTTAGTTCTGATATTACAAAGAAGCAAGTAACCTCTGACATAGCTCTAGTTGACTTGATATCAAAGGAAACCTCTAACATTGCTCATGTTAAATCCTCAAAGTTACTCGTACCAGGATTCACCAAAGCCAAACAGACTCAACCTTTGAAGACTGCTACAAGTGGTTTTGAAGCAAGAGTGGTTACTGGAAAGGAAGCAAGAGATAAATCTGGATTGGGAAGTGCTGATGAAAGAAGAGTATAGAACACAACCAATGATCCAACTTCCTTAAGTGAACCAGGTGTTGGAGCAACTCCTGAAAGATTGAATCAACTAGAATCTGTACAGATGGTTTACCATACCTACTTGAAAGAACACATCTTGTTATACTTCATGACAGATGGTAGGGTTTACCACATAAGGGAAAATGCTATTCCACTGAAGTATTTTAAAGAACTGGAACATGTTTTATTTTTACTTCAAGTGAATGACAGAATAACAGAAAGTGCTGCAAACTATTTGAAGAATCAAATTCAGAGACAGAAAAGGCTTTATTCTGTAAAGTCTGACAGCACATATCTTCCAAAGTACAGAGATCACAAGGGTGATATTGTTGAGATGAAGCCTAACTCTGCTAAGACTATAACTACCTTTCTGGGTAAGGCTATAGAATTCAATCTTGAGTCTGACAAGGCGTATTTGATCAGACTGGATCAGGACATAAGGAAAGCTAGAATTAATGATCTCAGGGCTGCTATCTTCCAAACTGGTGAACATTCTGCAGAGCTTAAAGATGCTAAAAGGAGGATGATTGATGAACTCAGATATGCTGAGAGATGATTGTTAAAGAACTATCTCATAACAACTCCTGACATCAGAGATATTAGAAAGTGAAGCCAAGTCAAGATCTACAACTGCTCAAATTCTGATATGAATACAGACTGAAGTTGTTATCAGAAGTTAAAGTTGGTAAAGCTTTAAGGACTATAAGTTATAGTTATCTAGTCAAATTCTCATGCATTTGTACTTAATGTTTTTGACATCATCAAATATTTGTTAAACTTGTATATTATGCTAATTTACAAGTTGGGGGAGATTGTTAGATATATTTGATAATGTCATGACTAATATGATTTATGTTTAGTTTTCAGTTCTTACTTAAACAGGACAAATCAGTACTTAACTGAAATCAGCACTTATACTGAAGTCAGAACTTAAGTCATCAGTACTGAAGGTGTTATTCCTAGAGGACTAACAATGAGATTTACAGAAGGGGGGTTGAATGTAAATCTCAAAACTTTTTCAAGTTTTGAGCAGTTTATGAAGGTTGTGTGTTCAAGAAGAACAGGTGTGTGAATTGCTTTAAGCTAATGCAGACAGATATATATTCAAGCACAAATGTAAAGAACACAACAGACCTTAAAAACTTTTCTGGTGGATTTGTTGTTCCACCAGAGATGGTATATTAGAAAATCTGTGTTCAACAATGTTGATCACAGCTGCATCCTAGTACAAACTAGATGAATTTTCTCTCAATGTTTTTCTAAACAGCTCTGGAAAATCTCTCTTCTAATTACTAGCTTCTGCTTGGTTTATATATTACCAAGTGTACAAGTGAAGAACAATATAAAATACAATAATAAAATAAGATCTTCACTTGCTTCTTTTCCTGTTCACTCCAATACTTTGTTGACTATTGCATCTTTGTACCAGAGAAGAACGGCTGCTTTTTCTGTTGATCCTGAAATTCGGCTACCACATCTCAGTTGTCTCCATCAACCCATGTGCCTCTGTCTGTAGGTACAACTACCTCTTATCAACGGCTAATCATCAGAGCATCCGTTGAAGCTTTCATCCGTTGATGCACTCATCCGTTGAAGGATGTTATCCGTTGAAGCTTTCATCCGTTGATGCACTCATCCGTTGATGACTTTATCCGTTGAAGCTTTAGAGACATCCGTTGAAGCTTAGCTTCTCATCCGTTGAAGGTCTTTAAGTCATCCGTTGATACCACTTCACTTATACAAAATTACAAGGCATGAAGTATTTACAATTGGCCTTCCTATCTGCATATCATCTAGTAGTCAACATGACTCATAGTTTCTCTCAACTTATAAGAATTACATTTTAAATACAGAGACTGAAATATGCTACAACACTAAACTTATTTCTAAGTAAAGCTACACCATCAACGGATAGCCAAAGTGGTCTTATCCGATGAGGCTACAGACACTAAATTTCTACTTAAGTATTTTGTTAAACATATCATCAAGCTAATGCACATACATTCCTAACAATCTCCCCCTATTTATGTCTATAAGGATTGTAGGCATAAATTCAGGGTTAACTTGATGATAACAAAACACTTAACAGATATATGAATTGAAACTAAGTAGAAATTTAAAAATGCTGCAAAAGTGTATGTACTAGGAGGTAATTGAAGATTTACAGTGTTTCCAAGGACACTCCTTTAGTCTGAGCAGATCATCTTTTTCTTCTCTGTTCCCTGGTTTTCTTTCCTAGCCTTTTGTCATTTTCCTCAATTTGGAGTTGGAGTTGTCTGAAGAATTCAGCTTCATCTTCAACATTGACATCCAACTTAGATTGCATTTCTTTGAGAGTTTCATTGCTGGCAATCTTGAGTTGGTCTTCAAGTCTGAAAAATCTTCTGACTCCTTTATCATCTCTAAATTCCATCAACCAATGAGGTGATTTGTGAATTGTAATTCCCCTTTCTTGAATGAGTAAAGTCCTGGGTAAAGCATTGGGCTCCCTCCAAGTTTTCCTTATATTGGCTATCTTGTTGAGAATTTCAGTCTTGGCAGTTCTGGTAAAGCCAGAATCCTTTTGTATAGCTGAATAGACTCTAATCAAGGTAGAGTAGCCTTCTTCCAGAATCCTGTGGAGAGGCCATGTTCTTTCCCCAGCTCCTTTATATCTGAACACTAATCTTTCTGGTAACTGTCTGTAGGCAGCTATTCCCCTTACATCCTCCAGCTCATCCAGATAGAGTTCAATGTCTGAAATTTCTTTTATGTCACAGATGTGAACATAATCATCTTTAGAAATGGGTGACTTAGGCTTAGGTTTTTGTTTTTGAGTGAATTTCTTAGAGGTTGTGGGAGGTGTAGATTTTGGTTTTCTTTTCTGTTTCTTTGGTGGTGGAAGAGTGGTTAGAAAGGTAGGCAATTTGATAGTGTCCCAATCAATAGGTTCCTCTTTTGGAATGATTGGTTCACCATGGATGTTTATTGTGGGATCAGCAATAATGGGTTCAGGTATGGAAGATAGTGGTTTAGATATAGATTTGGTTACTTCAGTGTTATCTCCACTCCTTCTATGTGCCTTGGCCTTTCTTCTGTTTCCCTTCTGCCATTCCTCTCTTTCTTCCACACTCTCACCAAATATACTCCCTAGAACCTCATCTAGGTTTGCAGTCTTGTCTTCACCCCTGACTTCAATCCCTTTTTCTTTTTCCACTAGACTTGACTTTAGCTGTTGTTCAAGCTTTGCTTGTGCTCTTTTGTCAGCCTTTAATTGCTTGGCTTCTTCCTTCTTGGCTATTGAGAATTTGGGATGTCCTTGCATCACACATATGCTCTTTCCCTCTCTAATGATAATAGCTCTATTTCTCCTTACAGCCTCATCCATGGACTTTTTGAGATAGGCAATACTCCTGCCTAAAATCTTGTTCTCATCATCTTTTGGAGGAGGAAAGTCCACTTCTTTTAAAGGATTCTTTGTTGAGTCCTTATTGGATCTTTCATTGGGCTTGAGGATTATAGCTTGTAGCTCTTTGGAAGAAGCTTCTCCATCCTTATGACTCCCTACTGGCATGAGCTCCATGTTGATTGGTTCAATTTTTGTGCTGTGTTTCACAGATATTGATTTGTCTTGTGTAGAACCAAACAACAGTTGCAACCTTTCATCAATTCTCCTCCTTTGCTCTTTCACTTGGATTTCAGCTGCTGCAAGCTGAATCAAATCAATTCCATCAGGCTTGCCCTTGATTTGAATGATTGGAGAAGTAGTGATGGCAGGAACTAGCACTTTAGATATGTTGACTTTTGTAGATGGCTCTCCTTCCCCTTCCCTTATACTCTCCCCCTTTTTGTTATCATCAAGGAGAGGGGTCAAGCCTTGTGCTTTTGCCAGCTGCATTAGGAGACTGGTTTGAGATTGTTGATTTTGAAGAATGGTGGCCACAGAATGTTCAATAACTTGAACTCTGTCTTCTAACTTGGCCAACCTTTGTTCAGTAACAGATTCTTGCTTCAATCTCAAAACCAAGTCCTGCAATGTACCATAGGGCATGACTGAATCCAATTTTTCTGAAGTGTAGGTTTTCAAGTCAGCAATATCCTTCCTGAGATCATCCATACTCAGATTCTGCTTCACTTGCTGCAGCTTCATGAGATGCAGTGAGTCCAGGTGAGCTTGAAGGATAGCCTTGATACTTGCATTTGAAGTATTCTGAATGGCCTGTTGAATAGTGTTGATTTGTTTGACTAAAGAGACATTAAATTCCACTGATCTGTACTCCTTAGTCAAGGCCCATTCAGGTAAATTTGGAATTGAACTAGGGCCTTCATCTCCCCCTAAGTTCATGCTTCCATCAAAAGAAAAAGAGTCATCATCATCAGAATTTGCTCCAAATTCCTCAGATGGCTCACCAGCTGGAGAAGGCAGTTTATTAATGGCAGCTTTATCCCTTTGAAGAGATTCTGTTGTGTGCACTAGATTTAGTGACCTTTCTGCTTTCTCATTGCCCTGAGCAGCCAACAGTTGATAGGCTGTCACAGGATGAGTAAAAGTGTCAGCATCCAAGGAAATGTTATCAATTACAGCTTTGTAATGTTGCTGAAATTGTCTTTCCTTTTCAGCATCATCCACAATCATTGACTCATTAGCAATGGCTGGTTCCACCCTTGTATCTACTGTACCTGCTTTTCTCTCTTTTTCTCTATGTTCTTGCATCAGGGGCTCCCCCTGGCTCACACATCTCACTCCCTCACCTTCACCTACTAAGGTGGTACTCCACTCACTTACTTTTGCCATGCTGGAAGAAATAGCATGCATTTTTGAGCTCTCAATCTCTCCTTTTGCCTGGGAGCAACCCAGCCTCTCACTCAAATTTTCACTCCCTTCCCTCAATCCTAAGAGTGATTGCACAGTATTCATGTCTTCTACACTGGGGATCATTTGTGTAGAGACTGTCAACGGATGTGGAATATCCATTGATGGTGAAACTGATGTTATCAACGGATAACTGCTGTTAAGCTTATCCGTTGAAGAGCAATCACTTGTCAACGGATGAGTGATATCCGTTGAAGAAGGAAAAGAAGTTGAAATTGAAAGTGATATAACTGTTGAATCTGTGTAGATTGATTTGAGATGTGGTGACACAAATCCTTCAATTATATCTGAAAGAATTTGCGGGTGATCCAACAAATCATCCAAGAGATGATGATCACCTGTATTTGAGTGGGGCTTCTCCCTGAGTTGTAAAGAGGGAGAATCAGGAATTGATGGGAATAACATATCCACATCCAGAGATGGTGATGAAGTGTTTGGTGATTGATGTGTGATTATTGTGAGAGAATGGGGCTGTGACTCCACATTTATTGGAGTCACATCAAACTGAGTTTGAGAAGGCATAGATACAGATGGATGTATCTGTGCAGTGTGTGCACCCTGTGTAGAAGATTGGGTTCTGGCCTTCTTTCTTCTAATAAAGGCTTTTGTTGGTGAGTGTTTGGCTTTAGTGTCCCTCCCTCGTTTGTTCTGTGTTCCTGGTTGGGAACTATTTTCAATAGTAACATCCTTTTGGGAGGATGCTACTAGGGATGTGCTAGATACCTTTTCAACCACCACAGCTTTTTGAGAAACTGTGGCTTGGCTAGCTTGGGAAGCACTCAACTTTCCTTCCTTATCCTGGGGGTTTCTTTGATGTTCACCCCTCCCCTCACCACTCACACCCTGTTCACTCACCTCAGGGTTAATAGTTGGTGTTACAACTGTTGTCTTTTGGGAAACAACAGAGGTGGATTTCTTTGTCTTGGATTTTGAAAGTTTAGATTTGGTGACCTTGGTAGAAATCTGTTGGGGCATCACAGATTTCATGGCCACACTAGAAGATAAAGAAATAGGGGGGTTGGAAGAAGTAGAAGTTGTAGAAGCAATTACCTCACCTACCTGAGGTGCATTCATGATTGGTAAATATACCAATGGCACACTGCTGTTAAGATCCATTCTCTTCAAGTCTGCAAGAACTCTTTTCTCTTGTGCCCAGCACTTGAGTTTATTATTCTCATTGATTATGACTAAACCTTCAGCAACATGGTTAGCCAATAACATAAAGAATCTAGCATAATAGATGTTATTAGGTCTATTAGCTTTGTTACCTAATCTAGTACCTAATTCTAGCATCACATAGTTGCTAAAGTTAAAATACCTATCAGAAACAAGCATATAGAACATATTAACCAGAGATGAAGTTATGGCATCAAAATTACTAATTTTCCCAGAGAAAACCTTTATAAAGGCATCCCCAAGGAAACTCCATTCTTTCCTAAGGCCTTTTCTTCTAATACTCCCTAAATTAGCAGAGTTAAGAGAATAACCTATGGAATCTAACATGCTGGATACATCACTATCAGTGTGTGGTGTCATGGCATTGTTCTCAGGCAATTTAAAACATGCTTGTAGATCATCACAGTTAATACAGTGAGTTTTACCTTTGAGAGTGAAGGAGATAGTCATATCCATGGAATTGAACTCAGAAGTTGTCCAAATCTCCTCAACTACTTCACAGAAGATTGTTGGGGCTTCCAGCATTGCATAGCTAAGTTTGCAGTTTTTGATGAAGTCCATCATTTTGTGATAGTCTGAGTGGGCTTCATTCTTCTCTACCAAAGCTATGAAATTGTTCTTTTCATAGATGAACCCAGATTGAGACATAATCTTCACGACTGGTGCCATTTTTGTGAGTAGAAATTGCAGAGAATAACTTGAAGTTTTTGCAGAGAGAAAATGGTGAATGCTTGAAATTTTAAGAAAGCGTAAAGTAAAAATGAACAATCAGAAGGACTTATATGCTTTCTCAATTTAAAAAAAATAAAAGAAAGATTTATCAATAAATATGCGTTAGTGAATTTCAGCCGTTTTAAGAATAAACTGTAAGTATTCTAAAAACTCCCTTTAAGACCAATACATACAGATGTATGTATGAGTATCAACGGTTAAGAGAATAGAATCAACGGCTGTTAAAACACCTGAATCGACTGATGTGACATTTCAACGGATAAGGCAAATTGTCATCCGTTGAAAGGTACTTCAGTTTTATCCGTTGACGGATAAAAAATTCCAGAAATATATTTGTCTTTCAACGGATAATGATTATCCGTTGATAGAGCAATTTTGACTTTCAACGGATAGGGAACATCCGTTGATGGAATAAACTATGTTAAAAGTCAAATTTGTTCTTAGCAACTAATATATTTCAGGCTTCAAATCAAATTGCAATAAAGACATGGATTTTAAGAATAATTAAGCATACCTAGCTCACTCACCAATCTTGTGAATGCTGATTCATCAAGTGGCTTGGTAAATATGTCAGCAATTTGTTGTTCACTTGGAACAAAATGTAGTTCCACCGTACCATTCATGACATGCTCCCTAATGAAGTGGTACTTGATATCAATGTGCTTGGTCCTTGAGTGCTGCACAGGATTCTCTGTTATGGCTATGGCACTTGTGTTGTCACAAAAGATAGGAATTCTATCAACATGAAGTCCATAGTCAAGGAGTTGGTTCCTCATCCATAACACTTGAGAACAGCAACTTCCAGCAGCAATGTATTCAGCCTCAGCTGTAGAAGTAGAGACTGAATTTTGCTTTTTGCTAAACCATGATACAAGCTTGTTTCCCAGGAATTGGCAGGAGCCTGTTGTACTTTTCCTATCTATTCTGCAACCTGCATAGTCTGCATCTGAATAACCAATTAGATCAAAGCCAGATTCTCTAGGATACCAAATACCTAAATTTGGTGTACCCTTGAGATATCTGAAAATCCTTTTGATAGCAATTAAGTGAGACTCCCTAGGATCAGCTTGGAATCTAGCACATAGACATGTAGCAAACATTATATCTGGTCTGCTAGCAGTTAAATATAGAAGTGAACCAACCATGCCTCTATAACTTGTAATATCCACAGACCTTTCAGTCTTATTTAATTCAAGTTTGGTGGCAGTGGCCATAGGAGTTTTTGCAGATGAACATTCCATTAAGTCAAACTTCTTTAAAAGATCATAAATATATTTAGTTTGACTAATGAAAATTCCATCACTAACTTGTTTAACTTGTAAACCAAGAAAATAGGTTAGTTCTCCCATTAGGCTCATTTCATAATTACTTTGCATTAGCTTAGCAAACTTTTTGCAAAGTTTGTCATCTTTAGAGCCAAATATTATGTCATCTACATAAATTTGAACAAGTATACTAGAGCCATTAACATCCCTAAAGAAGAGAGTTTTATCAACAGTACCTCTAGTGAAGTGATTCTCCAAAAGAAATTTTGATAAGGTTTCATACCAGGCTCTAGGTGCTTGCTTCAGTCCATAGAGTGCTTTCAACAGATAATACACATAGTCTGGAAAATTTGGATCTTCAAATCCTGGAGGTTGACTTACATAGACTTCTTCCTCTAATTTCCCATTTAGAAATGCACTCTTGACATCCATTTGATAGACTTTGAAATTGGCATGGGCTGCATGGGCTAGAAATATTCTGATGGCTTCAAGTCTTGCAACAGGAGCATATGTTTCATCAAAATCTATTCCCTCTTGCTGAGAATAGCCTTTAGCAACCAGTCTGGCTTTATTCCTTATGATAGTGCCATTTTCATCCATCTTGTTTCTGAATACCCACTTTGTGTCAATAGGACTCTTGTTCTTTGGTTTGGGTACCAGCTTCCATACTTGGTTTCTCTCAAATTGGTTCAGCTCTTCCTGCATAGCTAATATCCAATCTGGATCCAATAGAGCTTCTTCCACTTTCTTAGGTTCCTCCTGAGACAGAAAGCTACTATACAGACATTCATCTTGAGTGGCTTTTCTTGTTTGCACTTTAGATGATGCATCACCAATGATCAGTTCAAAGGGATGATTCTTGGTCCATTTCCTTTGTGGTGGAAGATGTGCTCTAGATGAGGAGGCCTCAGTATTGTCATGATGTGAGACAGAGTGTTGACTAGTTGAAACTCCCCCTGAGTTGCTGGTCCTTTGCAGGGAACTTGGAGTTCTATCAACTGATGATGTAAATCGATTATCCGTTGATGAACCATGATCAACGGATGCTTCATTTTGTACTTCAACGGATGATACACTATGTCTTTCAACGGATACTGCATTATTTTGTGCATTATCCAAGGGCATGTTTTGAATCCCTTTTGAAGTGTCATCTCCATCAGTCTCCTCTTCACTATCATCACAATATATCTCAATGTTGTCAAATTTGAGTCTTTCATTATGTCCCTCATCTGTTAGTCCATCAATCTTTTTATCATCAAACACAACATGCACAGATTCCATAACAATGTTGGTTCTTAGATTGTAGACCCTATAAGATTTTCCAGCTGAGTAACCAACAAATATCCCTTCATCAGCCTTTGCATCAAACTTCCCTTTATGGTCAGATTGATTCCTCAGTATAAAGCATTTACATCCAAAGACATGAAGAAAGTTTAGAGTTGGTTTTCTTCTCTTGAACAACTGATAAGGAGTCATGCCTTTAGCTTGATTGATCAAAGAAATATTCTGAGTGAGGCAGGCACAATTAACAGCTTCAGCCCAGAAATATGTTGGTAACTTTGATTCTTCAAGCATTGTTCTTGCAGCTTCAATTAAAGATCTGTTCTTTCTTTCAACAACCCCATTTTGCTGAGGTGTTCTTGGAGCTGAGAACTCATGCATTATTCCATTTTCTTCACAGAACAGCCTTAATGTCAAATTTTTGAATTCAGTTCCATTGTCACTCCTGATATTTCTAACCTTCAAGTCAGGATGATTGTTGACTTGCCTGATGTGATTGATAATGATTTCACTTGCTTCATCCTTTGATCCAAGAAAATAGACCCATGAGAACTTTGAGAAATCATCTACAATCACTAAGCAATATCGTTTTCTTGCAATAGACAATATATTGACTGGTCCAAACAAATCCATATGTAGCAGCTGTAATGGTTCATCAATTGTTGTTTCAAGCTTCTTTTTGAATGATGCTTTCCTTTGTTTGCCTTTCTGACAAGCATCACACAAACCATCCCTTGAGAATTCAACTAGAGGGATTCCTCTAACTAAGTCCTTTTTGACTAGATCATTCATTGTCTTGAAATTCAAGTGGGATAGCTTCTTGTGCCATAGCCAACTTTCAGCTGAGCTTGCTTTGCTGAAGAGACAAGTAATGGATTCTGCATCTGTAGAGTTGAAGTCAGCT
This sequence comes from Apium graveolens, assembly GCF_009905375.1. Taxonomy (NCBI): domain Eukaryota; kingdom Viridiplantae; phylum Streptophyta; class Magnoliopsida; order Apiales; family Apiaceae; genus Apium; species Apium graveolens. Next base: position 239,402,064 of record NC_133649.1, on the reverse strand, counting down.
ATGTACACATTTCCTTTTCTAACTCCAGTTAGAACCACTTTGTTGTCTTTCTTACTAGTGACAACACAGGCTTCAGAATTGAAGGAAACTGTATTCCCTCTATCACATAGTTGACTGATGCTCAGTAAATTGTGCTTGAGACCATCAACTAAAGCAACTTCATTAATGATGACATTCCTTGTTGAAATCAAGCCATATCCCATAGTAAACCCTTTGCTGTCATCTCCAAAGGTTATGCTAGGGCCAGCTCTCTCCTTGAACTCTGTGAGCAGGGAGAAATCTCCTGTCATGTGTCTTGAACAACCACTGTCCAAGTACCATAGATTTCTTTCATTTCCCTGCACACCATAAAATCAATCAATTTGATTTTGGTACCCAAGTTTCCTTGGGTCCATTCTTGTTAGCCTTTCTCCTAGACTTCATTCCTCCTGCATCTTTAGACTTAGGTGAGTTTGAGTCAACCTTGGTCTTAGATGTAGTTGGTTGAGGTGTAGGGTTAGTCACAGAATCATTTAGCACATTTGTAAAGTTATTAGGCATTGATTGTGCAAACATGTTATTCCATATGGGCATATTGTATGGCATTTGAGGCATACTACATGCAGCAAGATAAGGATTGTTAAAGTATGGCATGTTTACAAAATGTGCATAAGGATTTTGTTGAGACATAACAGGCAAAGCATGCAGAGGTGATGCAGACATATTAGGCATAGAGGAGGGTACAGTTATGGGTGTCTTCTTAATGGATTTACAATTAGCAGATAGATGATTAACACTACTACAATGCACACAGCTTTTTCTAGGAGCATACCTATCAGGTGTGTAATTGTTGTGTTTATTAATTCCTACCTTCCCATTTCTGTTGGATTTTCTTTTAGATTCCTTTTTATCCTCAACCATCTTGATCCTATTATTTAACTGTTCTAAGGTCATGTGCCCTACATTCACCTTACTGACATCTTTGTTAGATTCCAAGATCTTTAAACTCTTTGTATGTCAAGAGCCTGCTCTGATACCAATTGTTATTCCTAGAGGACTAACAATGAGATTTACAGAAGGGGGGTTGAATGTAAATCTCAAAACTTTTTCAAGTTTTGAGCAGTTTATGAAGGTTGTGTGTTCAAGAAGAACAGGTGTGTGAATTGCTTTAAGCTAATGCAGACAGATATATATTCAAGCACAAATGTAAAGAACACAACAGACCTTAAAAACTTTTCTGGTGGATTTGTTGTTCCACCAGAGATGGTATATTAGAAAATCTGTGTTCAACAATGTTGATCACAGCTGCATCCTAGTACAAACTAGATGAATTTTCTCTCAATGTTTTTCTAAACAGCTCTGGAAAATCTCTCTTCTAATTACTAGCTTCTGCTTGGTTTATATATTACCAAGTGTACAAGTGAAGAACAATATAAAATACAATAATAAAATAAGATCTTCACTTGCTTCTTTTCCTGTTCACTCCAATACTTTGTTGACTATTGCATCTTTGTACCAGAGAAGAACGGCTGCTTTTTCTGTTGATCCTGAAATTCGGCTACCACATCTCAGTTGTCTCCATCAACCCATGTGCCTCTGTCTGTAGGTACAACTACCTCTTATCAATGGCTAATCATCAGAGCATCCGTTGAAGCTTTCATCCGTTGATGCACTCATCCGTTGAAGGATGTTATCCGTTGAAGCTTTCATCCGTTGATGCACTCATCCGTTGATGACTTTATCCGTTGAAGCTTTAGAGACATCCGTTGAAGCTTAGCTTCTCATCCGTTGAAGGTCTTTAAGTCATCCGTTGATACCACTTCACTTATACAAAATTACAAGGCATGAAGTATTTACAATTGGCCTTCCTATCTGCATATCATCTAGTAGTCAACATGACTCATAGTTTCTCTCAACTTCTAAGAATTACATTTTAAATACAGAGACTGAAATATGCTACAACACTAAACTTATTTCTAAGTAAAGCTACACCATCAACGGATAGCCAAAGTGGTCTTATCCGATGAGGCTACAGACACTAAATTTCTACTTAAGTATTTTGTTAAACATATCATCAAGCTAATGCACATACATTCCTAACAGAAGGTTCAGGAGATATTTATCAGAAGATAATATCAGGACTTAAAGAAAACATTTAGATAAGGAAGGCTGCTGATTGATTGAAGAAAAGATCGAGACAAACATAAGAAGAGATATGCATGAAGAAGGAATTCTATGAAGAATAGAATACTTGGAAGAAAAGATATCTAATTGATATATTTAAGGAAGCAGAATTATATTCCATATCAATTAGCGATTATCTTGTAACTGTGTAGTATATAAACACAGACATAGGGTTTATACTATACGTGTTATCATTATCGAGAATATTATTCATTGTAACCCTAGCAGCTCTCGTGATATTTGTTCATCACTGAGAGAGGACAGTTCCATATTGTAACAGAGTTTATTGCTTTGAATAATGTCTATTTTCTGTTACTTGTGTTATTAGAATTCGATTTGATTGTGCTATACACTGTATTCAATCCCCTTCTACAGTGTGTGTGACCTAACACATGGCTTACATAGCAAAAAAAATTCTCTAACATTAGTGTAAAGAAGCCAAAGTTCTTTAAAAATAAGGGACAAACATCCAACAAGGACAACAACTGGAAAGGAAAAAACACAATATAAATCTGGAAGCAAACATGGTTACAAAACAGGATATATTGATAGGTAAAGATCAGGTCCTTCAATTGTGATGAATTGGGCTATCTTGCTATAGAATGCAGGAAGCCAAAGAAAGTGAAAAAGGACAAGGCTTATCTTGAATTGGAGGCTAAGTATGAGGCTCTTCTAAGAAAGCAATAGGGTAAAGCTTATATTGCAGAAGAGAAGAGTTGGGATGATTCTGAACATGATGAATATGAGGAAGTAGAAAACTATGCACTCATGGCCTTGGAGCAAGGAGAGTCATCCTCATAAAAAACAAAGGTACCAACTCTTACCATCATTGATGTAAATGAAAGTTAATATAAGGAAACTGTTGAAAAGATGAGAATAAAAATGTTCCACATCCATACTAGCATGGTAGCAGCTACTGAGGAGGTCAGTAGGTTGTCAAAAGATAATGAGAAGCTTGAGAGTGAGAAATAAAAGTTTGATCTACTGCTTGTGGAGCTTGAGATAGTCAAGCAAGAAAATGAATATCTAAAGAACAAGCTAAACTGTGCTACTGAGATAGAAGCTGTGTTGAGGGAGAAGCTGGAGAAGAATGAAGTGAAACTAAAATCATTCAAAAATGTATCTCGGTTAGTTGGTCAGTACCATGATAAGAACAAGTCATGTGCTAACATAGCTATTGTCTTGGATTATGATGCAATGAACAACAACATGAAAGTTTACGGTGATAAGGGAAAAGCAACTTCCAGTGAAGATGTCCCAACTAATTGAGAAAGGTTGGTTCACCTATGTTGAAAGAATGTGAAGTAAATTTCAGTGAAGAAGAGTTGATCATAAAGCAAGAAATTTCTTATGAGGACAATGAAAAGAAATATACAGAAACAACTCCAACTTCTAAAGCTGAGAAGAAGCCCATGACTGATCAAACTCCCAAGAAGCCAATCAAGGAAGTTAAAACTGAAGATGCAAGAAAGAAGAAGAAAAACAGAAATGGAAAGATTGGGATAAACAAAATTAACAACTTTGAATTTGTTGCTAATGGCCCTAGGAAACAATGTCAGAAATGTGGCTCTACAAATCATCAAACTCACCTTTGTAAAAAGGCTGTTGGTGAGCCAAGATTGGGAGCATGCAAGTATGGTGAGGCAAAGACTGAAGATCCCTATTCCTTCTATGATAAGTTTGATTGCATTTCTTGCAACATGAAAGTAATGACAAGTTACCATAAGCTGAGAGTATACCTCAATGAAATCAATATTGGGTCTACAGCAAAAAAGGAACATGCAAATCAAGCAACGAACACCATTCTTTCTGAATTAACTCATTCTAATTCTACACATTCTGTTAACAAGAAGAGAATACCCAACACTGCTTGGGTAGCTAAAAATACTCAATCCTCATTGTGTGCAGGGAAAATTTGAAGAAAGTCATATGGATCATAGATAATGGAAGCTCAAGACATATGAGAGGTGATATGACCCTGCTATTACAATTTGAGGAGATGGCTGACCCATTAATGACTTTTGGAGACAACAACAAAGGTTTTACAATGGGATATGGCAAATTGATTTCTAGAAATGTTGTCATTGAAGATGTAGCATTGGTTACTGGTTTGGAAGTAAATCTCCTAAGTGTCAGTCAATTCACTGATAGAGGATTCAATGTTAAATTTGACAAAAGAATCTAAGTTACTTTCTTGGACTTCAAGTCAGTCAAAGAAGTGATGGGATCTTCATCAGCCAAACTAAGTATGTCAAGAATTTATTGAAGAAGTTTGGTATGGTTGATTGTTCACCTGCATCTACACATATGTCTACAGCTACTAAGTTGGATGAAGATAAGAAAGGAAAAAGTGTAGATATTTCAGGATATAGAGGAATGATTGGATCTTTACTGTATTTAACTGCTAGTAGACTAGATATTATGTTTACAACATGTCTGTGTGCATGATTTCAAGCCAATCCAATGGAATCACATTTGATGGTTGTGAAGAGAATTTTCAGATACTTAAAGGGGACTCCAAACTTGGGATTATGGTATCCTAAGGGAATATGTTTTGAAGCTGTTGGATACACAGATGCAGATTTTGCTGGGTGCAGGGTTGACAGAAAGAGTACTAGTGGAAGCTGTTAGTTTCTTGGACAAAGACTTATATCCTGGTATAACAAGAAACAACAATCTGTGTCAACTTTCACAGCTGAGGTTGAATACATAGCTGTTGGAAGTTGATGTGCTCAAGTGCTTTGGATTAGAAATCAGCTAATGGATTATGGCCTAGTGTTACACAAAATTCCAATTATGTGTGACAATACTAGTGCTATATCTATTGTGGCTAATCCAGTTAATCATTCTAAAACAACACACATTGATGTAAGGTACCATTTTATTAGAGAACATGATGCAAATGGTACCATTGAGGTTATTTTTGTTCCAACAGAGAAATAATTAACTGATATTTTTACTAAACCTTTGGATGAAGCAACTTTCACTAGACTTGTAGGTGAAATTGGAATGCTAAATTCTTCATCCTAAAGGCAAGAACTCAGCTAATGTTTTGCGTCAGATTAATTCCTAGTAAATTAAAATTAATTTGATTTAATTGGAAATTAACTGGAATATGAGTTATAAATATTTCAGAAATCTCTGTTTATTTATTTTTTCAAAATTCAAAATTTAGCTTGGAATTTTTCAATTCTAAGAAAACTGTCTAAGTGTTGATTTACATTTTCAATATGTGAAATGAGCACAAGATAGAATCAAAAAAAAAAAGAACAAAAGTATTTAGAGAACTGAGTTCTCGATAAGTCTAATTGACATCTCGACAAGCCATTTTAAGACTCCTCGACTGCGTTCTCGATAAGTCAGGTTTTTGACTTCTCGAAGGACTTCTCGATCAGTTTTATTATGACTTATTGATAAGTCATTGTAGAGTTCTCTATCAGTGTTAAATCATAGAGTTCTCTACAAGTACAAATTTTAGACTTATCAATAACTCAGAACTGAGATAATTTAATTTAATAAATTGTTTTGGTAAAATACTTTTGACAAAATAATTCTGATTTTATTTTGATTTATTCAAATAAAATTTGAAATAATTCAGTCCATTCATGACAAACTGGGTATTTATTTGACATCTTGACAAGTCATTTTCTAGTTCTCGATAAGAGTCAGGAAAATGACAAATCGATATGTATTAATTCTCTCAATATGACTTCTCGATAAGCAAATTCCACACGTCCATTTTTAGTTCTTGATAAGTCATTTACCTTTTACTATAAATACCCAGACATCTCGACATACACCTCTTTACGCCTTCGAGATCTCCAAGTGACCTAATTTTTCTAATTCTCAACCGCCCTCTCTCGTTTCAAACTTTTCCTCTCTAATTTTTCTTATCCAATCAATTTTACTCCTCTATAATGGAACTAAACAATGTTAGAGCTGCAATACCCAAGGATGGAACCAACTATCTCGCTTTTACAGATGCTAATCAAGCTCTTGACAGTTTCAAGGGGTTTGTTAATTTTTTTTTTTAAGTCTTATCTTGAAGGAGCTCTAACTGCTAACCCAACTCCGTGTCCATGGTGGTGAACTGTTCAATTGGAGGCCAACATGTGGAGTTTAATGAAAAAGATGTGAATCAAGCTTTGGGCATTCCAACTGAACAAATGGTGGAGGTTCCAACACAGGATGAGCTAGATGAGTTCATGAACTTCATCAACTATGGTGCAAGAATCAACCTAGAAAGTATAAACAGAAAGAACCTAAAGAAGGAATGGTCTTTCTTGTTTGATTCTATTGTGAGGGCCTTCACTTACAGAAAGACAGGATATGACAACATATCAAGTATGGTCCAGAAGCTGGTGTTCTCCATAGCTTACAACAGACACTTGAATGTTGGTCTATTGATCCTGGAAGAACTTAGCACCGAGCTCACAATGCCCCTAGCTACAAGAGATAAGGAAATATTTTTCCCTAGGTTTATCATGTATACTTTAATTCATAAAGTTCCAGACATTCATTTACTTAATGGTATAAATAGGACAAAAATAGGCAATTATAAGCAAGTGTCCAAAATTTTATTTGGTTCACTTACTACAAAGAACAAGATAATCGTAGGGGTCCATTTGTTTACTGCTAAACAACTCCTGAATGGGTTTAGCTGATTGATTCTGCTTGTTTGGCTCTTATTATTTATAATCTGGATGGATCTTAAACAATTGAATTGCTCATTGCTAAAATTCTAACAGAATGATTCATGAAAAATCTGAATGCTCATCTAACCCTTTCATTTTATTTTTCTGAGTTTGCTTCTTCTTGTGGTGCTATTCTTCTACCTTTTTTTGTAAAAGGCTATTCTTTTGCATTTACACGATCTAGAACACTCTTTAAAAATTAGTAAAAACTGAGAAGCATAAATAGTACTCGCAAGTCATGCCTATCATGTATGACAAGGCTTTTTTAAATAAACTAATATCCAGATGAACTAAATTAATTTTATAATAATTATATTTATTTTAATTAAAATGATTTTATAATAATTAGTTTGTCAAATCATGTTTAAAATAATTGAATATTTATCCGTCCCAAGTATCCATTTTGGTAGATCAAATTTTTTAATTTTTCGACTTTAATAACATAATATAGATTTGTTATTCGTCAATTTTAATATTAAACCTTTTTTAATAATTTAAGTTTAATAATTTCCTAATATTATGTAGTTACTATTATATCAAGATTATTCAGATATTTTCTATCAATATATTTACCAAACAATATTATTCCTTCCGAATTCAGATTCTTATTAGTCCAGATATATTAATCATTCATATATTAACTATTCAGATTTTCCAAATGACCCCTAAGTCTCAAAATTACTCCATTTATGTTGGAGAGATTTAGGGCTTACACTTACCCCATGCCTGACATGAGGTCTACTATTACATCTAGTGCAGTAATGGTTCATGTACATGTGGAAGAACAACCACAGGAACACCAACAGGGACCTTCCCATAAAGAGACCCTTTCTTCTTTACCATTAGAAGCTAGGAAACTGTTAGGAACATGTTGTGTACTTGATGATAAGTTAAAAAAAACACTTAATAGATTTATTTTAGTGATTTTGTAGCTTTCAACGGATGATCACTTTAACATCCGTTGAAAGGGTAGCTTATGTATTAATAAGTTTAGTAACACATTTCTGCATATTGTAATACCTTAGAGAACTAGATGTTGTAGAATGTTTTAAGTCATGTTGACTACTAGATTGATATGCAAGATAGGTTGGCTAATTGTAAATATTAGATGCCTTGTAATCTTGTATAAATAAAATGAAGTTAATTGTTATGAAGATAGTCTCAATGGATGTTCCACAAGGCTTCAACGGATGATCAAGTGAAGTGTCAACAGATGTTCAACCAGACTCTCAACAGATGATCCAACATAGTTTCAACAGATAATCAAACTGAGTTTCAATGCATGAACAAATTCAAAAGAGCAGTTGATAGTGACTTGACAGTCACATGCGTTGATTGTATGCAAATGGAATGTGGCAGCCTATTCACAGGTTTTAGAGAACAAAGAAGCATTTCCATTTCCATGATAAACTGAAGATATTCAAAAATGCTGGATTGAGAAATGAAGGAGCATGAAATTAGACTCGAAACATTTTGTCTTATTTGTTTGTCTTTTATCATGTAACTTGGTGTATAAACCAAGAGTAGCAAGTAGAACATTATCCAATTAAGTAAGCAATTACCAGAGAAAAAGAAAAAGCTACATCTGTAAAGAATTTCTATGTTCTTCGTAAGTTAAACTTGTAGCAGCTGTGTGCAAATATTGTTGTTATTCCCTAAAATACAACAAGAATTACAGAAGGGGGGGGGGTTGAATGTAAATCTGGCTACTTTTCCAGATTTTAAAATAGTTATAACTTGATAAATATAACAGTGTTTGATTAGCAGTTGTACGTAATAAAAAGATGATAGAAATCAAAACATAAAGTAGTAAAAACAAAAGCTTTTAAAACTTTATGGTGGATTTGACAGTATCCACCATATATATATATATATCAAATGAGAACCTTGTGAAGTTTGAATAGCTCACACCTGCTTACTAGTTTGAATAACTAAAACTAAAGAGAAATGCTTACAGGATATAGCTTGATATGTTTCTCTGAAAATGTATCTGCTTAGTTAATTGTTCTACTTGCTACACTTCATTTATATATCACCAAGTTTACATGACAATAAGACAAGATAATAAAACAAAACATATCTAGTCTAACTCCATGCTACTTCTCTACTCTATTACAACATCCTTGAATATCTTCACAATTGCATGGAAATGGTAATGCTTCTTTGTTCTCAAATTCCTGCTTAACAGGTTGCCACATTCCTTTTGCAAACACCCAACGCATGTGACTGTGTTGTCACTGTCAACAGATATTTGAATTTGATCATACGTCGGGACTATGTTTGTCATACATCGGGAATCTTTGTTGAACATCCGTCGGGAGTCTTGTAGATCATCCGTCGGGTGTCCATTTGTCACTTGACTCCATTTCACTTATACAGAATTATAAGATATATCATATTTACAATTAATCAACCTATTCTGCATATCAATCTAGTAGTCAACATGACTTACAAATCCCTAAGTGATCTACTTGACTAATACATGTCGTTTGCAGAAATGTGCTACAGTTCTTATTATTACGTAAGCTACTCACTCGATGGATGTTAATCTATCATCCGTCGGGACTATACTAGATCATCCATCGTGTGCTACAAAATACACTAAATTAAATCTACTAAGGTGTTTTGTTCAGCTAATCATCAAGTTCGCAATATTTTCCTAACAATCTCCCACAATTTATGTCTACTGGAATTGTAGCCATAAATTAAGAGAAACTTGATGATAACAAAACACCATAAAAATACAGATTGAAAAGTAGTAGATAAAACTGATAAGTGCTACAATATTTACTGAAAATTGAACAAAGCAAAGTGTACAAAGAGTTCTCACAATCATGATCAAGGTGCTTGTAATATCCGGGATATATCGTGTAATTATTTTTCCTATTATATAATTATTATGTGTGTTCAGTATCAATACTGTGAGCTAATTGTTAAGTGTTATCTGTACTCGAATATTCAGAAATAATATTAATTGAGTATTTTAATTTTTATATGTCCAAAATAAAATATAGATAATTGTCATATCTTCCTAATTATTTTTATGTTGGTTTATGGATTTATAAGAATCATATGAAATTTCTGAAATCTTTTTCGGGGTAATTAATCTATTTTATAAAAACGGGAACCAACCGACGTCAACCGTTGTTACGTTTTTGGAACCCGAAACTCTTTCGAGAACTCCTTCCTAACCTAATTGTAATATTCCGAGCATATTCCATGTTTCGACTTTTTCGATCCGGCGTACGGTTTGTCCTGCGCGGGTCCCGGCGCAACATTTTCGATACAATATTCATTTCGGTAAATCAATAAAACCCGTATTTTCGATAAACGGGAGCTTTTTATTAAATATCACAATTATCACTTCCTAATACGTGTAACCAGGCGCTGAGACCAAGACCGTAGTACAAATTGTACTGATTTGGATAATTATCCCGAAAACCGATACCGTTTGGATCAGTTTTTACAAATAAACGTACCGTTTTATATCCGCAATGATCCAACGGGATACTAATTTTCCGTAATTATAAATAGCCTTTTACAGTATTTTATTTCGTATCAAAATCATTTGCAGGCAGATAATTATATAATTTTCAGAGAAAAACCCTAATTTCCTAAAACTGTTCTAAGAATCAAACAGCAAAACGAAGGCGTTACCGATCTCTGTTTTCAAATCTTGAGTAACCAAAACGAAGGATTTGAAGTGTTCTATCAGATTCTGAGCTTTATTTCACTGCGGAAATCAAGGTTATTTTTCTAAAAATTTATTTATTTTCGAATTTATTTTATTAAAAATATGAATTTTTGTTCGGATGATTGTTTGTATGATTTGATGATTGCATGTTGTAGATCTTGTTTTCCTGATGATTTTCATATGTCATACGTCTGATTTGGAGTTCAATAACATGCTCAAAAATGGGTTTAATTTTCGAATTTCAAAATTAGGGTTTATAACCCGTATGAATGTTCTTAATTGAAATTTGGGGGTTTCTTATTCTGTGATAGATTGATGTTGTGTTATAGTGGGTTGTGTTCTCTGTGAAATTTTCAATCTAGTCGTATAAGTTTCATGAACCAACGAGGTCTGTAGAGAAGGGAGTTGTGTTTTGAAGTTTTCCGATGTTCGCCAGAAACTGGGAAACTTCACGGCCAAATTCCGGCCAACTCAGGGATTGTTAGATTGTTTTGATTGCATGATTGTATTCCTGGTAATTTGTAGATGTGATCTGGAGCTTGTGGTAAGGTGAGGAGGTCGGAATCGTGTTCTCAGGCGAACCCGACTGTTTTCCGGCGACGGGGTGTAAAATTGCGGTTTGGTCCCTGGACTTTTGGGGACGATACAGTTAGGTCCCTTCTAAAAATTATTATTTTAATTCTAAAAATTATTTTTAATTCACAAATAAATCTAAATTAATTAGTTAATTAATTTCAGTTAATTTATAATTGATTAATTGGTCAATTAATTGATTAATTGATTTAATTAATTATTAATTGATTTCAATTAATTATTTAATTAGATTTAATTATTTAAAAATGATTTAAAAATTCTGAAAAATAGTTTCGAGCTTTAAAATATTATTCTAAATTATTTCCAAGGCTCGATAATTATTCTAAAATTATTTCGGAGCCAGAATTGGCCAACCGAACCCTGTTTATTAACCCGAAATTGATCCAACGACCCATTTTAATTCCGAAAAATGTTTTAAAAATCATTTTAAATACCAGAAAGCCTATTCATGACCCGAGACTTCTTTATAAATAATATATCATTGATTACGTGATGTATTATGTGCTATATGTGACTTGTTAATTGACTATCGGTCTATATATTCGGTGATTACTTGATTATTGCATAACTTTCAATCCGTTAATCGGATTTGGGTAAAACGAAGGGTAGATAGAAGTATATATTGTATAGAATTCCATGAGTAAATTATTGATAGATGCTTATGATATGTGAGCAGAAGAGGCAAGACGTAGAAAAGGGAAACAGGTAGTTGAGGAGTAAAACGATTGTGATTGGAAGCGAGTACAGTGTAGTAAGCTAATACCAGGCAAGTGTTCTGAACTTTCTCGAGATATTGTAGTACTTGATAATCCTGTGATATTGCAAGTGCTTTGAAGTACATAAACCTAAATCCTGATTTCAGTTATTGTTCTTGAGCTGTAAACCTTATTCTTTCTAGACCATTGATTGTTGTATACCTAAACACAAATCTCAAGTATACGATATTACTCCACAAATACATGTAAACAAAATCCCAAACACTGAACTGAATTACTATATACTCAATCCATGATATCTTATGCTTTGAAAGACCAAATCCTTGAAACCCTGAAACGTTGTTTCCTTTGTTATCCAATTCTTTCATTACCCAGCATTCAAGCTTTGAAAGTACCTTGTTGATCCTTACAAGGATTGAAACCCTTTCATTGTTAAACATTTATTGTTGTTAATGATTTCGGTTATTGTTTATTATTGCATATTCTGTTATTATATTAGAATTGGATTGTTTTTATAAAATTATGGACCAGATTCGTGGTCAGACCATATAATGGTCAAGTTAGGCCAATGTGTGCCTTGGATCCAGTAGTTAGAGCAATGTTGTGTGCCTTGCTCGAGGTTAGTGCGTGACTGATCAACAGCCTAACCTTGGTTTTTAAATTAAAAGTATAATATCCAATTCTAAATCATAATCCAATATTCACTTGATATCATAATCATATTCACCTGATGATCATTATTCTCAGTTTTGTCATTGTGACTTGCTAAGCTAGTTAGCTCATTTGTGCGATGTTGTTTATATTCTTTCCAGTTAAAAAGGAACCAGTTGGTAGCGAGGATCCCCAATCCAGCGCGAGAGCTAGGGGTTCAGGTTGAGAAAGCTGAGCTAGTAGGCTTCTTTTGGGATAATTTAAGTTTGTAAAAGTTTGTAATAATGTTTAATACTCAGTTTGAGTTTGAAATAGTTGGGATTTGAACGGTTTGTAATATATTAGTGTGTTTGGCTTGTGTGCATACTTTAACCTGTTGCGGTCCGTGGTGGTTGGTAAGTAGGGTCACTGCATATATTATTATTATCTTTATTATTGTTATAAGCAGGTTATAATCAAGGTGTGTGTGTGGACCCCAAACTTCTGACCCGGGTTTGGAGGGCGCCACAGGTTTGGTATCAGAGCTACAGGTTACAAGTCACTGACACAAGCCTAGGTTGACGGGAATGGGTAGAGGGATAGGATTAGAAGTAAGGTATAGGATGATAGAACGTCGAGAGGTTGAGTGTTATAGTATAACCGGTATTAGTATAGTTTGCGTGGTGGTACGAGATTCTTATATTGCGATATGATTTCAGATAGTAGAGATGGCCGACTCTTTTATTCCCGTATCAGCTGATCACTCAGAGCCTTCAGTTGGAGCACCAGTATCGGATCCACGTCCTGTTGTTCCACCAGCATTGGCTATTCTACCTCCACCTGTGTTGCAGCCCGTACCACTGCAGGCTATTCTACCTCCAGGCATGAGGCCACCTGTTAGAGGACCCCCACCTGCTGATTCCGGCTTTACTAGTCATTCAGTTACAGGAGTACCTTTTCAGTTCTCTTCTTATCCTGTCCCATATCATCAGTTTGAGGCTTGCCTTATGGAGCAGCGATTCCTTCAGGGTCAGATTCAGGAGTTACTACATATCATACGTACCAGAGAGGTTGGGAGTGGTGAGAGGCGACTCAGAGAGAGGCTACAGGCGTTTCGTAGGACAGCTGTAGTGAGGATTGCTGAGGCTACACATGAGGACATCACCCCTGACTTCCTAGTGGAGTGGGCTAAGTGGGTTCTAGAGGAGCTTGAGGAGATTGGAGGTCCAGACTTGCCATGAGTCAGAGATTCAGAGATGGAGATACTGAGCAGTGTTGTATGGTTATGTAGTATGTAAAGTAGTGTGTAGTGTGTATCAGTAGACTTTTGAGTTGTATTTATAGACTAGCGATGTTGACTAGTGAGTAGGTTATTGTACCCTTTTGCTTTTACTTCCGAAGCGTCTTTACGCTTGTACTACCTAAAACTTTTGATCTATATATATCAGTACCTTTTTCCTTTCCAACACTGTCATTTACTTTATCGCACCTGTTTTACTTTACCTTATTTATTGCACCAGTATACCCTGTGATACCATGTACCCTGTTTTCCATAACTGTTTATATTCTGTAAAGAAGCATGCAATTTACTTAGTTACAACTGTTTTCAAAAAGAGAAATTTCTATGTTACAAAACTTTTCTTTTATACAAAGATTTGATTCAGAAGCTAAATAAATTGATTGATTCTTTACAGAAAATGCCTCCCAGAAGAAATACCCGCACCAACACCCAGAATGAAGAAACCAACAACAACAATAACAACCAAGATGATACAAACCAGAATGTGAACCCAGGACCCATGGACCCAGCAATAGCCCAGATTCTTCAAATCTTGGCCCAACAAACAGTTCACCTGGCACAACAACAACAGAGACAGACCAATCCCCAGGTAACTTTCAAAACTTTTCAGGCAGTAAACCCACCAGAATTCAAGGGTTCCTTAGAGCCAATTGAAGCAAATGTGTGGTTAAAGGAAATAGAGAAGGCATTTGCCTTAGTAAAAGTGAAAGAGGAGCAGAAGGTTGAATTTGCAAGTTACTATCTGAAGAATAAGGCCACCTATTGGTGGGAGATGGTGAAGACATTGGAAAGCACAGATGTTATTACTTGGGAAAGGTTTAAGGAATTGTTTTTAGAAAAGTATTTTCCTCAGTTTGTTCAGGATCAAATGGAGCTGAAGTTTTTAGAATTAAAGCAAGGGAACATGTCGGTAACAGATTATGAGGGGAAGTTTGAGGAATTGTCAAGGTATGTGCCGTCGTATGTTGATACTGATAGAAAGAAAGCTAAGAGATTCCAGCAGGGCTTGAAGCCATGGATCAGAGGGAAGGTAGCTATTTTTGAATTGGATACCTATGCCGGGGTAGTACAGAAGGCTATGATCGCAGAGACGGAGAGTGAGATGTTCCAGAAGGAAAAGGAAAGCAAGAAAAGGAAAGTTGAAGGAAGTGAGGGTCAGTCACAAACAGGGAAGTTTCCAAATTTTAAGAAGCGCAAGTTTCAGCCAGGGAGAAATTTTAATTTCAGGAGACAAAATGCAGGAAACGGAGGCCAGGGCAATCGTCCAGCTCATGTGAATCAGCCGAATCAGTTGAGATTAACTTTTCCAGATTGTCAAATTTGTGGAAAGAAGCATGGAGGAGTTTGTAACCAGTTAAATGTGGTATGTTTTAAATGCAACCAGAAAGGGCACTATTCAAGGGAGTGCCGAAATCAGCCAGCAAGAGAGCCAGCAAATAAGGATCAGCCTATCCGGAATCCAGCAGTGAAGGTTCCAGTCATTGGATTTACATGCTTTAAATATGGGAAGCCAGGACATATGGCCAGGGATTGCAAGATACCAGCCCCAGTTAGTAATGCATTGAGAATTATGGGATCTACCCCAATAGTGAATGAGACTCTGAGGGCTAGAGTTTTTGACATGTCGGTGAAGGATGCGATCCAGGATGCGGATGTCGTGGCAGGTACGCTTAATGTGAATTCTTTATGTGCCAAAGTGTTAATAGATTCGGGAGCAACTCGATCGTTTGTTTCACAAGATTTTGTTAGTAAGTTAAATTGTCCAGTTGGGTATTTAAATGAAATAATGACTGTGGAATTAGCAAATCAAGAACGTGTAACTGTGAACCAAGTTTGTGGAAATTGTGAGATTGAGATTTCTGGTAGTAAGTTTTGTGTAGATTTGATACCATTTAAGTTAGGAGAATTTGATGTGATATTAGGGATGGATTGGTTATCTACGCATGATGCTCAGATAGATTGTCGAAATAAGAAAGTAATGGTGAAAACGCCAGACGAAAGAATAGTAACGTTCAAGGGTCAGAAACAAGTAAAGAAGTTCTTAACGATGATTCAAGCCAAGAAGTTACTATGGCAAGGATGCGAGCATTTCGTAGCATACGTGATTGACAAAAGTCAGGAGCCAGCAAAACTTGAAGATATCCCAGTAGTGAATAAATTTCCAGACGTATTTCCCGACGAGTTACCAGGACTTCCTCCAGATAGAGAAATTGAATTTGCAATCGACTTAGCACCTGGAACCAAACCAGTATCCAAGGCCCCGTACAGAATGACACCTGTTGAGATGAAAGAGCTAGCAAAGCAATTGCAGGAATTTTTAGAGAAATGAGTAATTAGACCCAGCGTATCCCCGTGGGGAGCCCCGGTATTATTTTTCAAGAAGAAAGATGGAAGCATGAGACTGTGCATCGACTATAGGGAGCTCAACAAGCTGACAATCAAGAACAAGTATCCGTTACCCAGAATTGATGATTTGTTTGACCAATTAAAGGGAGCCAAGTATTTCTCCAAAATTGATTTAAGATCGGGATATCATCAACTGAGGATCAAACCAGAAGATATACCAAAGACAGCTTTCAGAACAAGGTATGGACATTACGAGTTTTTAGTGATGTCTTTTGGATTGACCAATGCCCCAGCATCGTTTATGGACCTGATGAACAGAATTTTTAAGGAGTATTTGGATAAGTTTGTCATTGTGTTTATAGACGATATTTTGATCTATTCAAAGACGGAGGAGGATCATGCGGAACATTTAAGGACAACTTTGAAGATTTTAAGGAAAAAAGAAGTTATATGCTAAATTGTCGAAGTGTGAGTTTTGGTTACAGGAAGTTCAGTTCTTAGGACATATAGTCAGTAATGAAGGGATCAAAGTGGACCCGGCAAAGATCGAGGCAATTACGAATTGGGAGAGACCGAGAACACCCACTGAGGTAAGAAGTTTCTTGGGATTGGCAGGATATTATCGACGATTCGTTCAGAATTTCTCAAGGATTGCCACACCATTAATAAAGCTTACACGAAAGAATGAAAAGTTTATATGGAACGACAAGTGCGAAGAAAGTTTTCAGGAGTTGAAGCGAAGATTAATCACGGCACCTGTTTTGTCACTTCCAGATGATCAAGGGAATTTCGTAATTTATAGCGATGCTTCTTACAAAGGATTAGGATGTGTTCTTATGCAGCACGACAAGGTGATTGCGTATGCGTCAAGACGATTGAAACCACATGAACAAAAGTATCCTACTCATGACTTGGAGCTAGCAGCTATAGTTTTTGCTTTGAAGATTTGGAGACATTATTTGTATGGAGAAAAATGTGAGATTTTCACGGATCACAAAAGTTTGAAATATATATTTACCCAGAAGGAACTTAATATGAGGCAAAGGAGATGGTTAGAGTTGATGAAAGACTATGATTGCTCGATTAATTATCATCCCGGTAAGGCGAACGTGGTGGCAGACGCGTTAAGTCGGAAGGAAAAGTTAAATGAGTTATCAGTACCTGAAGATATATATAAGGAATTTCAGAAATTGGAATTGGAAATTAAAGTTTGCAAACCTGAGGAAGCGAAAGTGTACAGTATGACTTTCCAGCCGGAGTTGTTGGAAAAAATAAAGAAATGTCAGGAAGATGTAATGAATCAAGATATAAATCGTTTGGTAGGTGAAGAATTATGCACGCAGAAGGATGATCAAGGCATTTTGAGATTTTCATCTAGAATATGGATTCCACCGGTGACGGAGTTAAAGAATGAAATTTTACAAGAAGCACATAGTTCAAGATATTCCATCCGTCCAGGGAGTACCAAAATGTACAGAGATTTAAAGAAGAATTATTGGTGGCCAGATATGAAGAGGGAAATTGCGGAATGGGTTAGCAAATGTTATACCTGTCAGAGAGTTAAAGCAGAGCATCAGAGACCAAGCGGATTGCTACAGCCATTGGAGATTCCAGAGTGGAAGTGGGAACATATTACCATGGATTTCATAGTTGGATTACCAAGGACAAGGGCGAATCATGATGCCATTTGGGTTATAGTGGATAGACTTACTAAGTCAGCTCATTTTCTGCCTATAAATGAAAGATTTTCGCTCGACAAGTTAGTCCATATGTACTTGAAAGAAATTGTAGTTCGTCATGGAGTTCCAGTGTCTATCGTATCTGATCGAGATCCAAGGTTTAATTCAAGATTCTGGAAAAGTTTTCAAGAATGTTTGGGAACAAGACTAAATATGAGTACGGCCTATCACCCCCAAACGGATGGCCAAAGTGAAAGAACGATCCAGAAAATCGAGGATATGTTACGTGTTTGTGCTATTGATTTCAAAGGAAGTTGGGACGAACATTTACCTCTGGTAGAGTTTGCTTACAACAACAGTTATCATGCCAGCATTGGAATGCCACCCTATGAAGCCCTTTATGGACGCAAATGTAGATCTCCAATATATTGGGACGAAGTAGGAGAACGCAAGATACTTGGACCTGAACTGGTACAGCAGACAAAGGAAGTTGTTGAAATTATCCAGAAAAGATTAATAGCCGCACAAGATCGTCAAAGGAAATATGCAGACCAGTCAAGGAAATACATGGAATTTGAAGAAGGAAGCTTGGTATTACTGAAAGTATCACCATGGAAAGGACTAACGAGGTTTGGGAAGAAAGGGAAGCTAAACCCAAGATATGTCGGACCTTTTGAAATCCTAAAGTGTATTGGCAAAGTAGCTTACGAATTGGCGTTACCTCCGCACATGGAGCACATTCACAATGTTTTTCACATATCAATGCTTAAGAAATATAATCCAGACTCCAGGCATGTAATAGAATATGAGCCAATAGAACTTCAAGCAGATTTATCATATGTAGAGAGTCCGATAGAGATTCTAGAGGAAAGAGAGAAAGTATTGAGAAATAAAGTGGTAAAGTTAGTAAGATTATTGTGGAGAAACCCAAAGGTTGAAGAGTCAACCTGGGAGTTAGAAAGTGATATGAGAGAAAAGTACCCTCATTTGTTTTCTTAGAGATTCTGAGGATAGAATCCTTTTAAGGGGGGAAGGATGTAATATCCGGGATATATCGTGTAATTATTTTTGCTATTATATAATTATTATGTGTGTTCAGTATCTATTCTGTGAGCTAATTGTTAAGTGTTATCTGTACTTGAATATTCAAAAATAATATTAATTGAGTATTTTAATTTTTATATGTCCAAAATAAAATATAGATAATTGTCATATCTTCCTAATTATTTTTATGTTGGTTTATGGATTTATAAGAATCATGTGAAATTTCTGAAATCTTTTTCCGGGTAATTAAAATATATTTTATAAAAATGGGAACCAACCGACGTCAACCGTTGTTACGTTTTTGGAACCCGAAACTCTTTCGAGAACTCCTTCCTAACCTAATTGTAATATTCCGAGCATATTCCATGTTTCGACTTTTTCGATCCGGCGTATGGTTTGTCCTGCGCGGGTCCCGACGCAACATTTTCGATACAATATTCGTTTCGGTAAATCAATAAAACCCGTATTTTCGATAAACGGGAGCTTTTTATTAAACTATCACAATTATCACTTCGTAATACGTGTAACCAGGTGCTGAGACCAAGACCGCAGTACAAATTGTACTGATTTGGATAATTATCCCGAAAACGTATACCGTTTGGATCAGTTTTTACAAATAAATGTACCGTTTTATATCCGGAATGATCCAACGGGATACTAATTTTCCGTAATTATAAATAGCCTTTTACCGTATTTTATTTCGTATCAAAATCATTTGCAGGCAGATAATTATATAATTTTCAGAGAAAAACCCTAATTTCCTAAAACTATTCTAAGAATCAAACAGCAAAACGAAAGCATTACCGATCTCTGTTTTCAAAGCTTGAGTAACCAAAACGAAGGATTTGAAGTGTTCTATCAGATTCTGAGCTTTATTTCACTGCAGAAATCAAGGTTATTTTTCTAAAAATTTATTTATTTTCGAATTTATTTTATTAAAAATATGAATTTTTGTTCAGATGATTGTTTGTATGATTTGATGATTGCATGTTGTAGATCTTGTTTTCCTGATGATTTTCATATGTCATACGTCTGATTTGGAGTTCAATAACATGCTCAAAAATGAGTTTAATTTTCGAATTTCAAAATTAGGGTTTATAACCCGTATGAATGTTCTTAATTGAAATTTGGGGGTTTCTTATTCTGTGATAGATTGATGTTGTGTTATAGTGGGTTGTGTTCTCTGTGAAATTTTCAATCTAGTCGTATAAGTTTCATGAACCAACGAGGTCTGTAGAGAAGGGAGTTGTGTTTTGAAGTTTTCCGATGTTCGCCAGAAACTGGGAAACTTCACGGCCAAATTCCGGCCAACTCAGGGATTGTTAGATTGTTTTGATTGCATGATTGTATTCCTGGTAATTTGTAGATGTGATCTGGAGCTTGTGGTAAGGTGAGGAGGTCGGAATCGTGTTCTCAGGCGAACCCGACTGTTTTCCGGCGACGGGGTGTAAAATTGCGGTTTGGTCCCTGGACTTTTGGGGACGATACAGTTAGGTCCCTGTAGTTTCCATACTTTGCAAATTTAGGATTCCTGTTTATAAAATGTTTAAAAATCATATTTCCTATTTATTTTTATTATAAAAATTCATTTTTAATTTCTGAAAATTCTAAAAATTATTATTTTAATTCTGAAAATTATTTTTAATTCACAAATAAATCTAAATTAATTAGTTAATTAATTTCAGTTAATTTATAATTGATTAATTGGTCAATTAATTGGTCAATTAATTGATTAATTGATTTAATTAATTATTAATTGATTTTAATTAATTATTTAATTAGATTTAATTATTTAAAAATGATTTAAAAATTCTGAAAAATAGTTTCGAGCTTTAAAATATTATTCTAAATTATTTCCAAGGCTCGATAATTATTCTAAAATTATTTCGGAGCCAGAATTGGCCAACCGAACCCTGTTTATTAACCCGAAATTGATCCAACGACCCATTTTAATTCCGAAAAATGTTTTAAAAATCATTTTAAATACCAGAAAGCCTATTCATGACCCGGGACTTCTTTATAAATAATATATCATTGATTACGTGATGTATTATGTGCTATATGTGACTTGTTAATTGACTATCGGTCTATATATTCGGTGATTACTTGATTATTGCATAACTTTCAATCCGTTAATCGGATTTGGGTAAAACGAAGGGTAGATAGAAGTATGTGTTGTATAGAATTCCATGAGTAAATTATTGATAGATGCTTATGATATGTGAGCAGAAGAGGCAAGACGTAGAAAAAGGAAACAGGTAGTTGAGGAGTAAAACGATTGTGATTGGAAGCGAGTACAGTGTAGTAAGCTAATACCAGGCAAGTATTCTGAACTTTCTCGAGATATTGTAGTACTTAATAATCCTGTGATATTGCAAGTGCTTTGAAGTACATAAACCTAAATCCTGATTTCAGTTATTGTTCTTGAGCCGTAAACCTTATTCTTTCTAGACCATTGATTGTTGTATACCTAAACACAAATCTCAAGTATACGATATTACTCCACAAATACATGTAAACAAAATCCCAAACATTGAACTGAATTACTATATACTCAATCCATGATATCTTATGCTTTGAAAGACCAAATCCTTGAAACCCTGAAACGTTGTTTCCTTTGTTATCCAATTCTTTCATTACTCAGCATTCAAGCTTTGAAAGTACCTTGTTGATCCTTACAAGGATTGAAACCCTTTCATTGTTAAACATTTATTGTTGTTAATGATTTCGGTTATTGTTTATTATTGCATATTCTGTTATTATATTAGAATTGGATTGTTTTTATAAAATTGTGGACCAGATTCGTGGTCAGATCATATAATGGTCAAGTTAGGCCAATGTGTGCCTTGGATCCAGTAGTTAGAGCAATGCTGTGTGCCTTGCTCGAGGTTAGTGCGTGACTGATCAGCAGCCTAACCTTGGTTTTTAAATTAAAAGTATAATATCCAGTTCTAAATCATAATCCAATGTTCACTTGATATCATAATCATATTCACCTGATGATCATTATTCTCAGTTTTGTCATTGTGACTTGCTGAGCTAGTTAGCTCATTTGTGCGATGTTGTTTATATTCTTTCCAGTTAAAAAGGAACCAGTTGGTAGCGAGGATCCCCAGTCCAGCGCGAGAGCTAGGGGTTCAGGTTGAGAAAGCTGAGCTAGTAGGCTTCTTTCGGGATAATTTAAGTTTGTAAAAGTTTGTAATAATGTTTAATACTCAGTTTGAGTTTGAAATAGTTGGGATTTGAACGGTTTGTAATATATTAGTGTGTTTGGCTTGTGTGCATACTTTAACCTGTTGCGGTCCGTGGTGGTTGGTAAGTAGGGTCACTGCATATATTATTATTATCTTTATTATTGTTATAAGCAGGTTATAATCAAGGTGTGTGTGTGGACCC
This sequence comes from Apium graveolens, assembly GCF_009905375.1. NCBI lineage: Eukaryota > Viridiplantae > Streptophyta > Magnoliopsida > Apiales > Apiaceae > Apium > Apium graveolens. The sequence goes on along the minus strand of NC_133649.1, from coordinate 239,379,808 downwards.
CAAACTTCTGACCCGGGTTTGGAGGGCGCCACAGTGCTCCTGTAGACTGAGCAAATAAATCTATTTCCTTGATTGTCTGGATTTCTTCCCAAGCCTCATATTATTTTCTTCTATTTGATTCTAGAGTTTCCTGTGGAATTCAAGTTCATCAGCTTTAGATAAATCCAAAATTTCTTGCATTTCCAATAGAGTCTCATTGCTAGAGATACTCAATTGGTCATCCAGTCTGGAGAATCTTCTAACTCCCTTATCATTCATGAATTCCATTAGCCAATAAGGCCTCAAATACACTCTATTTCCTGTAAAGTGAATTATAAGAGTTTTTGGAAGTGCATCTTTGGCTTTATTACTCCTTAGCTCTTCTATCCTTTTAGAACCAGTTTCCTTGCAGCTACATTGAACCCAAAGTTCTTCTTGAAGGATGAGAAGACTTTTATTAGAACAGACTGGCTTTCTTGAAGAATCCTGTGAAGTGGCCATATGATCTCTTTTCCTCCCTTATATTTAAACACCAGCCTTTCAGGAAGATGTCTGTGAGCATCAATTCCTATTACTTCTTCCAGTTCATCAAAGTAGAGATCTAAGGCTGAAAACTCCTTGATATCACAGATATACATAAGATCTCCCTTGTTGACTATAGGTTTAGATTTTGTTAAGGTCTTGGTTCTGTGAGTTACAGGTTTCACTTTCTTGATTGCTCTTGTCTTTGTTTTCTTTGGCTTGTTGAAGATAAGAAAGTTTAGTTCAGGAATTGGCAAACTATCCCAGTCTACTGGCTCATCCTTTGGAATTATAGGCTTGCCATGAAAATTCCTAGTTGGATCCACCACCTTGAATTCTTCAAATACCACGAAGGGTTTGGATGTCTGAGTTGAAGTTGTAGACTTTTTGGGAATGTAGTCTTCCATTTCCTCATCACTAATGTAACGCCTGCAAATCCGGGGTCAGGAATCTGGATCATCACGCCATCCTTCACTCATGTGTAACCTGTATTGATTAATAATCCAATAGACCCCAATCTCCCGCACACACACACAAGTTATAGCCTTAGAAATGATGTACAAAATGTAATCTTCTTTTATTACACTCAAATGTACTTTAAAGGATCTTAAACAATTATTGGTAACCTCCACATAAAGTTACAATAATTAGTACCAACATCTTATACCTATTTGGATACTCTGGTCCACCTGAGACAAAGCTGTAAGGGATTCTCCCCACAATTTCAAGTGACTAAGTCCCACGCCGGCATACTGGTAATCTGTTGTGTTATGACATTTAAAAGAAAGCAAGAGTGAGCAATAATGCTCAGCCATAATAATCAACAGTATGAAAAGACTGTTAAAGAAAATATATTAATCCGTATAAGGATATGTATTCATTCAAATAGTTTTCTTGGTGATACACACCTCGTTTCAAAACAATTCTTTGATTGACTTAATATCCTGCAAATACCTTAATGGTAAACCCAACACCTAGTCTTGGGTTACGGTATTGCATTTCAATTCCAATTGGAAGGATAGGACATTCACTGGAGCCACCGCATACGATGATCAGTTGTACTACAGAAATAGTAACCTTTTCTACTAGTAGAAGGAAAATTCCCTTTTTATTATCGGTTATCACCCTGGCCGCATTCGGGCCTTTTCTGTGTCCATCCCTGTCAGGTACACACTTCGTGTCTATCCCTCTCAAGACACGGTTTTGCGTCCATCCCTCTCAGGTAAGCATACTCCACATGTTCTTCAGTATATAAGATACCTTCTCATGTGGTAGTAAATTGGTAGTCTCCCCAGTCCAAGAAGTACTGGAGTCTACCCCTCCTCGTCCTTGTAAGAATCCCATCATATATCTAGAACTTATATTGTTCCCCAAGCATATTGCTTGTTGATAGGTACACTTTGATTTATACGTATATATATGTACTTCCAAGAATTTTCGGAGGACGTACTAAGGATGTGAGTTGACCGTTGTCAACAGATTAATTAAATAAGGGGGAGTTTCTTTTTAAACTATATTCAGAATATTTAAAATCAGTTGATATTATATTCTTCGACGATTTGAAAGTATTTGAATAACTCTCTGAAATTCAGAAGGTATTTTAAAAGTAGGCCTTATGATTTTTAAATCATTTTAAATTAGTAAATAAATATTTAATGATTAGATAATAATTATTAAATAATTAAACCTAGAATAATTATATATTTTAAAAGAATATTTGAAATAATATTCCTCAACTAGTTTATGTTGAAATAATTAAAGTAATCCTCAATAATATACTTAATCAGGTTTGAAATAAATAATCGTTGGAGAATACTTCTCCTATATTGAATGAATAACTTGAAACAATATTCGTTGCTCAAGTAATTAAATGTAGTTGAGGGAATACGATCTTTGGAAATCATTTTAAATATATTCGAGGTATTTAATACTTCACAAGTGAACACCGAGTCCATTGGGATAAAACAAATACGGACTTTTGATCGTCCAAAACATCTCCGGGATGATTCCCAGATTTATACTTTTTATAAACTGATCAACTCTCGGTCTTACAACTTATATATCACACTCTACTATAGCGTTAATATTCTTAAATAAAACAACTCCGGAATACTTCCGGGTTTTCATCAAATTATACGGACCGATCCTCGGTCTAAAATATACTCATCATCTATACAACGCTACTCTCAAGCGTTATCGATTGAAATTCGGTAATCTTCATATACCAAAATCATTAATATATCGTACGATATTATATATCACAATTAGTAAATATCATAGTACAACATCATGTATGTATATCATTTATTTGAAAACAACACAACTGTTTTAAAATATATGGTTTGAAAACTTGTCTGAAGTCCAAGATACGTTTCCCGACTTCCTCTCGTTCTGGGTTTTCTAATCAACAAACATCATATTCTGAATCAGTATTCTTACTCTCATCACCAACTTATATTTCTAATAAGTTCAATACTCCATAATTTTCAATATTCGACCAACTCGAAATAAGTATCAATCCTTGGTCGAAACGGACGGTCAAAGTGGTCTTCTATATTTGACTTTACCGAATGTTACTATTACGCGACTCGCACACTATTATTTTTAATAACTAATAAAATTAATATTTTAATACAAAAACACCTCGAGGAGATTCTTGAGTGCTTTTATTATTTATCCTAAAATTTTAGTTTTGATAAAATGAATTTAACTAGGTGAAAAGCATTTCAAAAGTTTGGTAAATTACAATATTTTACTATTCAAACCGCTTTCACTAAAACGTTGATATCTCTCAAACCATTAACTCAATTGACACACCGTTATCGCGTGCGTAATCTAGACAACATTTAGAACATATCATTTAAATGGTTTTCTGGGCAGAGGGCTAAAATCCCGAAGTGGCAGTTTCCTAACAGGGGGTTATTTTTGACGTTCGTACTCCGTGCGACCTCGGCTCCGACATTTTTATAAAATTGAAAATTCAACATTTTTACTTGAAATTTTTATGGAATCTAAGAAACTATATTTATTAATATTTATAAAAATTTAATGATTTTTACATATTTTTAAGTCAATCATTTATATTTACAAAGTTCGTAATTTGTAGCAGTTTTGTCGCGTAAATCCCTTTTACTAAAACAGTCATAACTTTTGATCCGTAAATCGGAATCAAGCGATTTAAGCGCCTAAACGATCCTTATAACATTTTATATCATAATAAAGTGTTACTGTTTAAGAAACTACAGTTTATACATTCGGAAACTAATGCAGAAATTTAAGTTGAGTTTTGTTCGTTTTAACGAGGTTACGATTACGATTCGAGTTTCGTTTACGTCTTAAATCATTATACCACCATTAACAATCACCAAATCATCATCTCACACTAACTCCTCTCAAGAACATCATGTTCTTGAGGAAACAATCATCAAACTTAAAACTAATTATATAAATATCAAGATAATATCAAATCAATCATCAAAATCATACTTATATCCAAGATCCTTATTTTCTTGAAACTTAAAACTTAAACAAAGTTTGGATGAATGTTTATACCTTCCTTGAAGCTTTTTAATACTTAATAAAGTCCTAAGATCATTGATGAAGCCTTGGTCTAGCTTTAGGAGTCTTAAACTTTCATGAAAAATTAAGAAAACAAGTTAGTGATTTTCGGAGTTACTCTTCACCCTCAACTTCAAACATTTTTATAAAATTAAAAACTTCATGGATGGGAATTAAATTTTGTGCATGACCTACCCATGATATGAAAAAGGTTTGGTAAGAATTTGGTGATTTTTGAATGAGTAGAACATGAGATATGAATTTTTCTTTCCATGGTGTTCTTGAAAATCAGCATTGAGTTTTTGGAGAAAGAGAGAGAATTGCCTTACTTGCTTCTTGGAAATGTGGTGGAAATAGGCTTCTTGTGAATATAGAAAGTGTGTAGGACAAGATGAATCCTATTTTCAACGGCTAGGCTTAGCTAGGTGTCTCATTTGTCAAAACTTGCATGATAAGTTCCTTGAATTAATGTTTATTGAAATTTTTTATTTATTTATTTTGTAACTAGCTTCCTAATTTATTACTTGTTGGATAAATTTATAAATACTTAATTTTTATAGGTTATCACTTGATCCCTTGCCATCCTACATTATCTCGCATTTATTCACGTACGTTTAAATCAATTCCCGTAAATGCTAAGGTGAATAATTCCGCTTATCGTAAATCATTACCATTTCCAGTGCTCGTACTTGGTTATGAGTTATGAAATTATAATTCTCAAGATTTTCTTGGTCGTAGTATAATTCTCTTATTCCTTGATGGCTCGTAAAATTATATTATTTGGACTATTGGTTTTCTTCGAAAACTCACGACTTTTGCATACACTCATTTAGTACGTATAACCATAATATGAACTCGAAATCTTTAATTAAAAACTCGTATATAGTGTGGTCACAAAAGTTTTTATTAAACCGCAAGGTTACTATTTATAAAGGTCTTTTACCGATGTCAAAATTTTGGGTTCTTACAGTCTTCCCCCTTAAAAGGATTCCGTCCCGAAATTAGTTTAGAAGTAGGCGGGGATACGCTTCTCACGTGACCACCTCGAGTTCTCACGTTGACTTCGCAGTATTTGATCTCTTCATGAAATTTCCACTCGTACATCAAACATATTTTCGGGTACTCGTTCTTGTAGACCTATGACCTCTCTACACGTTACTCGACTTACGCTAAGTCTGGTTGTAAGTTTATTAGCTCGTTTTCGATCATATGTTTGGCATTGACGGTTAAATTTCCTAACCTCTATTCGTGGTCCTCGTTATAAACTTGGCGACCATTCGACGATGGTGCTAAATTATAAGCCAACTTTCTTAGTCCTGTAAAGATTTCAACTGGTCAAATAAATCGTGGGTTCAACATTTCTTTCCTTTTAGAATCTCACCACTCCCTCCCCGGGAGGCACTTCCAACAATACTTGGTCCGTTATTTTGTTATTATTTATCCTGGGCTGCTACTAGCCGGGTTCTGATAAGTTCTAGGAATTTTTTTGGTCTGTTGACTCGACTATGGTCCAAGTATCCTCTACTTACCAACTTCTTCCCAACCTAAGGGAGAACGATACTTTCTTCGGTACAAAGCTTTGTAGACGTTCCAATGCCCGCATGATAACTCGTTATTATCGGTAATTTGATTAATATTAACTTGTCACTTCATTTCCCTTAAAAATCGATAATATGGACGATTAACGCATCTTCTAGTATTTGGAATCATCCTTCAACTTATTTATTTCCCCCTTCATTGCTCCTACTAGTTCTAGAGTTTCGCTCCTTAACGTTTTCCTATTTTGGCGCATCATCTCTGCATATTATTTTATGTAAGAATTTCTCGTCGCATTTCTACACGCTCGTCTCCTATGCTTAGTGTCAGATTTAACTTTTCTTCCTGTAGTAATGTAAGGAACATCATCATCCTGTTGCCATCTTGAAGGAAGCACCATTTCATACATAATTGATTGAAATATTTTAGGATCGTGGAACGTTCAGCTTTCATCATCGGTCAGACTTCTTTAATCATTCCCCGTATAATATCTATAGTACTACGATACCTTCTGGGTCGTTCTTGTTATTCTCGCTAGCGCCTTAGACGTATTCACGTTTATTGGTACCTGCTACCAGTGGCCTTTATATGGCGTGTACGATCTTCTTTTCCTTTTATCAGCTCTGACAATAACATCCTTCATTCTTCCAAGTTGTACTTCGTAAGGGATATCGGCGACTATTTTTCGTATGCTCGCGTGGTAAGTACATATACACAAATTTTATGTCAAAGATAGGCGATTCCCCTAACCGTTCCAAATAAAAAGGTAAGCCGCTAGATGTATCTTCAATGGCCAGGATAGTCCTCTCATTCTACTTGTCGATTTGAGAACTCTAAGTCGTGCCTCTGTTCGTCCCTTCTCGCGAAATATCTTGGGTCCTTGCGTGGCGCGATATCATGGGGTCTCTCTATCACCAATTATCTCCTCCGCATTCATAACAATTTTATAGAGCGGAGATCTATCGTTTGAATAATAAAATAAGCGGTTTTATTTAACCTATTACTAAAAATCCTAAAATAGCACAATGGCCTACTTGGTTCTTGATAATCCTCCTCCAGAATTTATTATAATAAACTCTTACTCCCATTCGGATCAATTACAGGCCGCAATCGCCAAAATTTTAATCCTCGGCATTCCGTTTTCATTTTCAACCATGTCAATCACATCCATTTTCATATTCGGTCATGAGTAATATCCTCTTAAGTTTCTATGCATCATTAATTCTTCCAGTTACGTAATAAAGAGTTCTCTTTACATTATCTCAACTCCAAGATTCATTCATGTGATCCTTCTCATCAGTTGTTCTGAAATTTGTTATCAAAAATCTATCTTCTTCTACTTAAAGTGTCGGCCACCACATTGGCCTTTCCTTGATGATAATAGATTACTCAATTATAGCCCTTGATCAATTTGACTATAACCTCTATCTCGTGTTCAGTGTAAAAAAAATCCACAATTCCTCATAAGTTTAACTCTTTGTCCCTTTCAGTGCGAACATTATCGCGATTATTCTAGATTATTATTAGAACACCTTGTGTCACGGTCCTTAAGCCGCATAGACATATCATTATACTTCACACAAAATCCTCTTCTTATCATCGAGTATTGCTAACACGAGGTTGTTACTAATCTTACCTTCACTTTTTGAAAATCTTATTCCTCGAATTCATACATGCTTGGTCTTTCTCGAATTCATTAGTACATATCCCGATAATGTTTCATAGAAGTGTACCTCACTAACCACGTTGGTATCTCTATTATTGTTTTTCTATAACCATGTTAAAGATTCTTATGATAATAACTAAACATGTTATTCCCTTTTTAAAACAACTTACTCATTACGATGCTCCGATTGCACCAACATAGCATTGAGCTTTCAGTCTCATATTCAACAATCGGTTCTTAACTATACCTCTCTTTGTTCGGAAGACAATTAGCCTTGGAAGAATGATTTTCACAATATCGATGTAATTTAGACAATCTTAACAAGATTTCAAAATCTAACATCTGAACAAATAATGAGCTCTGAATAAAAGAGTCGCAACACTCAAAAGATTTATAACTTGGAAGGAAGAATATAACAATGATTATCCTTCCATGTCCTTAGAATTCTATATTATGATTTTGTAGAGAATATCCTTTGAAAGCAATGATTACTAAATAATAACATCATACCCCATAGAAAGAATACTTTTCTTTTTGAATAATGAAAGAAATTTCGAATAACATCCTCAACCAATGGTTAACCATTGAGGTTTCAAAGAGATGCGATTTTGAAAGAAGGAATTTTATCCAATAATTAAAAAATAAGGAATTATATTATTCTTCAATCAATTTATGATTTTAAATGGATATTCGTTATATAAACGAAAGAATAGAACATTTCATGAACAAAATATTATAAAACTGAATATGAATTCTCGTTTGAGTGGGCAACCTAGTTAGGTCTCAATTATATCGTTCTTTGAAAATTTCATCAACGATTAATCTTCCATATATAATGCATTGTGTAAACAAATTGATTGGAAATGGAACTAGAAAAAATAATAGTTCATATCAAGCAATATTATCAACCGGCTAAGAAAATGGTCAGCTCAATCGGTTTGGCACATAGCAACTAGCTAGGATGATTAGCTAGGTTTCCATTGTATTAATTAAAATTTCGACTAGTTAGAACAATTAACTAGTCATTCATGAGAACATATGCAACTAAGCATATTTCAGTTTGTTCGTAAAGATCTCAATATTATAACCATTGAAGAAATTTATGGCTACTTGAATGCAGATTCTAAAATAAAGAGTTTTCAAATTTAGGCCAAGAAAAACAATTACAACTCTGAATCGAGTGGTCTTGGCATCAAAACAATCGATAGCCTTTCATCAAATATTTTTTGCCAATAAAACGGTACACTCAGAGGTGCCTTCGTTCACATACTTTATCGGATTCTCAAATAGAATTAAATTCGGGGGACCAATATCAAATTGATACCCTTACTATGATTTTAAAGTTCAATAAACATTTTCATCCCGATTAGAAGAAAATGATTCCCAAGGAATCTACGGATATTAGATCATCCATGTTTTTAACAATTTGTTAAATATTTAAAATCTCGACTGAGAAGAGTAAGTATGAAAGAAGAATCAATTGAAGATACTCATTATGAATATTCATCGATGAATTGAGGAAAATTTATTAAAAATCTCTTAAATAATTGAAATAAAGTAAAAATAGCTCTGAACCGAACAAGAAGATCATATGAATGAAATTTCATTGATCAACTAAAAGAATCGAACAAGTCCTGATGCGGAGAAAGACTATTCAAGATGGTCACATCAGAAGTTCAAAGTAGGGAATGAAAATGATTTCCTGATATGACTTATCAAGGCAATACGAATGATCAATAGTTTGGAGGGAGTAGCGTGACAATGAGTAGGTGTCAAAATATTTCACAGATTATCCTAACTCTCGTTATTATCCGTCTGAGGATGATACCACCTCTTCGTCTTTGTAATTCCTTATTTTAGCTAGTGTATCTTTCAAATCATTTTAAAATCGCTTACTAACTTGACTTTCGCACGTATATCTGTCATTCAGGTGTTTTACCTCGAAGACCTTACTCAGAAATATTCTAAAAGCATTTTTTAAGCCGATAGGGGCCTGCTACATGCATCCGTTACTAATTACAAGTGGTCAGTTCTCCCTGGGAATAGATCAAAGAGATCTCTTAGGGATTTCAATATAGTCCATAAGTTCGGTGGCATTGTGTGTAAGTGAACATACATTGCCGAATATATTAGAGGTCTACGAGTATATATACATAGTCTCTGACATCATTTCTACAAAAGAATTGCGCTCTAGACTCACTGGCCTATCCTTTTAAAAGGTTCTAAGATCGAACTATCGCTCGTTGTAATCTTACGTCATTTAATTGTAGACATGCCATCAATTCTCGATGCTCTCGATCTCTGAGCTAAACCATCATAACTTTACATGTTAAGCGCACTAATAATGTAATATCCCATATTTTCAAATATTATTATTATAATTATTTGGAATTATTTATGTGATTTTAGGTGAATTTTAGTGAATTATCTGATAAGTGGAATTGATGTTTGGGTGTTTATATGTGATATTATTTGAGTAATTAAATTTTTATATATGTCCAGAATAAAATATAGATAATTGTGATATTTTTCTGGTAATTTTTGGACTGTTAGATGATTTTATAATGATTTATGAATTATTAATTATTTTCTAAATAATTACCAAAATTATTTTATAAAGCCGGGAATCGTCCAACTTCAACCGTTTTTGCGTTTTTACAACCCGAAACTCTTCCGAAAACTCCTTCCTAACCTAATCTGGTAATTCCGGACATTTTCCGTGTTTTGACTTTTTCAATCCGGATTACGGTTTGACCCGTGCGCGGCCCGGCGCAAGATTTTCGATACGATAGTTATTTCGGTAATCAATAAAACCCGTATTTTCGAGAGACGGGATATTTTTACATTATTTTCATATATAGTGTTTTATAAAAAGCCCGGTTTGGATAATTATCCAATTCTGGTATTGAATCGGATCGTTATTGCAGTTACTTAGCGGCTAAGCAACTAATTTAACGATCCAAAACGATCCAGAACGATCCAATATTCCATAAATATAAATAGCCTAAATTGTTTATTTTATTTCATTTTTAATTCATTAAAAACAAAAGTTGGATGAACATAAGTGGGGGTTTAATTTTGTTCTCAACACAAATCCAGTGATTTTGAGAGTTGTACTAATCCAATCTTGATGCTCGAATAACCGATTTGAAGCCCTTGAAGAGGCCGATCTTTTGGTACAATAATCATAATTTAAGGTTGGATATTCTGTGAATTCGTTTTTAGGGTTCATGATTCGAAATTGGGGTTTTGAATTCTGATGATTGTTTGATTGTTTTGATGTTATAAGTAGTTTTATACGATGATTTCTAGTCGAATTACGTATAAAATTGTAGTGTTTGAATTCGGGAATGATACAGTCGAGTTTTATATTTTTGATTTTTTTAGTTCGAATTTTCAGTTTAATCTTGAGTTTTTGATTGTCCTTGATGCCTTGAATAGATTATAGATAGTTTAAACGTTAATTTGGGATTTAAATCATCGAATTTGGTTCAGAAACGGAGGATTTCAGTTGTGGCCGGAGTTCGTCGGCGTTAATGGAAGAAGTGGTTGGTTTTGATCGGTTTCTGTGTTTTAATGATCGTGTGTTAGTGTTATACAGTTTTCTGGAATTCTGGAGATATAACGATTGATTTCCTGTTAAAATCGGTACTAAACCGTGTGTGTTTGGTGGGTTTTGGGGTTCGCCGGAACCGGGTAAAACTCGCCGGTTTCTGGGCACATTCCCCAGATTTCGGCCGAGTTCATCCTGAACTCCGGTTGTCCCTTACCCCCACAGCCACCCTTTGATCTTCAAAATCCCAACCCCAAAAACTTAAATCTGTTTCTGCCTTTTTCTTTTTAATATTTATTCAAAATTCATGTTTTATTCCTAAAATCTTTATTTTAAATTTCAAAATTCATTCTTAATTCAAAAATAAATCTGATTTATTTTATTAATTAATTTTAATTAGTTTTTAATTATTTTAATTAATTGATTAATTTAATATTAATTGATTAATTAACTTAATTAATTATTAATTAATTTTAATTGATTATTTAATTAGGTTTTATTATTTATTTCAAATTTAAAAATTCCGAAAAATAGTTTCGAGCTTTAAAATATTATTTTAAATTATTTTTCAGGCTCGATAAATCATATAAAATTTTTAGGGTGTTTGAACCCTATTATTTTATTATTAAATGATTCAGAGATCGTTTTAATTCTGAAAAATGTTCAAAAATTCATAATAAATAAACCGTTCGTCCGTTTAATACGAAACGAACGCGCATAGACTCAGAAAAATATTCTGCTTTCAATAAAAATACTTTCAAGACCCAAATTCTTTTGTTTTGAAAGGTCTCTTGTTTTTCAAGTCATTTTGAGTCAATTTTTGATCGATAAATCATATTTTTGACCCGATTTTAGTTTTAAACATATCGAGTCGAGCCTTCTGATGAACTGAGTCATATATGATATGAATTATGTGATACGTGGATTATGTGCTTACGTGCTATGTGAATTATGTGCATACGTGGGTCAAGATTCCTGTGTTTGGCTGATATAATTATGTGCGGGTTATCGTATGGGTAGACAATAGGATTTTGACGCGTAGTTCGTCGAGTGGTTATCGATTAGACAATTAAAGTTCTATATTTTAATTATAGATGCGGATCATTCGAGTTGATCAAGACAAGATGTTGGATAAAGAGTGAGATGGAATGGAAGTGGATATCTGGCTTCTAGCAATCGCAGGAGCAGCATATCAGTAAGGTGTTGAAAAGCAGGACGGAGATGTCTTGAGACAGAATGTCCGAATAAATGCGTCTTTGCGAGTGTGACTAACTACTAAAACCCAAAGGCAAGTACCCTAATCTCACTTATCATTCAAGTGACGTTTAATTCGATTCATATTATGCAAGTATCCCTATCATCACTTATCATTCAAGTGATATTTATTTTAAATCTTCTTATGCAAGTATTGTTTTCCCTATTCTCCGTTTAGAATAGATAAATGTTTTACATATCGCTGAATTAAATGATTTTGTTCATGCAAGTACTCTTCTGCTATTTAATGTTCAGAATAGTTAAGTGATTTTACTTATCAAATGAATGGATTTATAAATGTTTTGGGTTTTGAGAAAAATGAGTTGGTTTTGCGAGTATTCCTGCCCAAGTAAATGGGGGAATAAAAGTTTATAAGGGTGTCGAGTATTATGACCCCTTTCAATAAAATATTTTTAAGGTTGGATGGTTGCGTAAGAGGCCGTGGCGGCGGTCCAGTGTGAGCTATGTGTTATACAGGATATAACACCTTGCTAGGCCGATATGTGCCTTGGGTACCCCTTTGTTTAGTTGGATATGCTTCGGCATACCGGTGTTGCTCCGCGGCTGATCACCGACGGCAACATACCGTCGTTCGAGGATTCCAATCTAAATTATTATATTGCTTTTGATAATCTTATAAGGAATGATTTATCAACTGTTTTGGTTTTGAATAAAGGTGGAATGTAGTTTTGATTCAGATTCTGATTGATGTTGATATTTAAGTTGTTAAATATCAAAGGTGGTATTAATGCAGATGATTGATGTTGACTTCCCTATTTTAGCGCAGGTAGGTTGTGAGCATCAAAGTTCGTATTAATATCTAATTTGATATGACAGCAAAATAAGTATTAATTTCAAGAGTTCGGTTTTGGAGTAAAGTTTATGATTAAATCCATAATCATTGGTTCTTGTTATTGTGGTTTACGATATTTCCGTAAACACTGTTTTACGAGTTTTATTTTCGTCAAGATTCAAAGTATGGCTGAAGCATTTTCACTCAAAAATATCAAAAGGATTTTGAATACAGAGAAGGAATCAATTCTAGGATTCCTTAACTAAATTTTCTGGATCAATAATTTTGATTTTTAAATGTTCTGCGCTATTGCAGATGTCGGTTTTATATCAAAAGACCATATATATGTCATAATGATCTTGCTGAGCATTTCTTTCGCTCATACTTACTTGTTTTTAAATTTAACCTCCAGTGAGGATTAGCTTGCGCTGTTTAGCTGCATAATTTGATGAAGCAAAGAAGAAGCTCTTGGAAGGTGGTTGATCCAGGGTTTGCGGGCTAGTGTAAGTTCTATTGTATAAAGTTGTTTATATTATATTATATTATAGTTGTGTATTTTATTTAAGCCTAGTATACTTCATTTCGAAGTTATACTAGTGGGTTTATTTTTGAGTTGGAATTTATTGAAAAGAGTTTTAAAAGAAAGTGAAAAATTTATTTGTGGAACTTGGATTTCTTGTTTCTAGAACTGTAACCTTAAAAGATCTTGGATTAGTTGGGGTCATTTATGATAATTATCTTCCGCTGGCATTTATTTATTGATTAAACAGGTTGATTTTGATTGAAGTTTTATAGTGACGACCAAATCCTCTGACCCCGAATTTGGGGGCGTTACAGGTTGGTATCAGAGCTGAGGTTATAGTAAACTAGAAACGAGAGTGTGTAGGAGTGTGTATAGCTATGTGAGGACGTTTTAGCTCATATCGAGTTCCTGTTGGACTATTGGATATAGTGCCAACGAATAAGTTAAGATAGGCGCATTCGTTCGAGATGGTTGTGTTGAGCTGGATGGAACTCCGGGAAGCTACAAACTTCTATTGTGGAATCTTTTGAGGCTACTATGATTTGACGACGACGAAGATTCTCGATATCCTCAGAACATGAAGAAGTGTCTAGAATCGGACGACGAGTCAACAGGATAGTTCAAATAGAAGATAAGTATTAAGACTTTGGTAATACCTTCTCTTTTTATAACTTCTTTTATCATCTCTCAAAAAGAGGTAATTGTTAGAGGATATATTCCCTAAAACTCATTTTCAATCATATATGTGTTTTAAATGTGCCAGAGGCTGTCATGAAGCCTATTTTTCAGGTTTTGATAGCTCTGTCAAGTTATGATAATAAATTCCACTTTTCTTATTTGGTGGATAGTTTCTTGGTGATGTGACACCAGTTGCTCATTTTGTGTCAGAATTTTATTCTCTGGACTTCATTTCCTTCAGAAATATCATCTTTGAAATCTTTTCAGTTTTATTCATTTGATTTTGGAATCCTTTGATATTCTTTTATTCTGACTGAGATGAATAACCCTAACTATGGGGGACACAAGGTAAACCTGTCTGTGTGATAGGAGTTGGATGGGACGCCATCACTTGTGTGTATTGTGAATACATGAAGGTTAACAACCTTTAGTAGTGTCTTAATTTGGACACGCAATACCAAGTTCGCTTGATCATATCGATCTCTCAGTTATTCTGTCATTTCAACAATACTTTTTCTCAAATTCAAATTTTGGTCCCGTTATGGTATCAAATTCTTTTCTTTTTAAAATTCCATGATTTTATCATTCCAAATAATCGAAGGTATGCCAATTAAGTTAAGCTGAGTATCCTGGCCAAGTCAAAGTAAGGAGATCTGATGGAATTATGAAGGACGATAGTGGAGTGCAATGCGATTAAACTATCATTGGCATATAGCGAAGTCAATCTGTTCTTTTATTTCTCTCTTTATCTTTCTTTCTTTTCTTCCCTCTATTTTTTTTTCTCTATTCTTCTTTCTCGCGATCAGTAAAAAGTGATGCTATTGAGAAATTGGTCAAAGGATGTGAATGGAACAGTGGTGCACAGTGAAGCTCCTGTAAAAGTTTTATTATACAAGGAATACAAGATTTATTTGAGATTATGGAAAATTGAGGTTATTTGGAAATGGAAAGTTGGCCAGAAGATCCCTAGTGCTCTCTTCTGCTGATTCCGAGGACGGAATCCTTATAAGGTGGGTAGATTGTAATATCCCATATTTTCAAATATTATTATTATAATTATTTGGAATTATTTATGTGATTTTAGGTGAATTTTATTGAATTATCTGATAAGTGGAATTGATGTTTGGGTGTTTATATGTGATATTATTTGAGTAATTAAATTTTTATATGTCCAGAATAAAATATAGATAATTGTGATATTTTTCTGGTAATTTTTGGACTGTTAGATGATTTTATAATGATTTATGAATTATTAATTATTTTCTGAATAATTACCAAAATTATTTTATAAGGCCGGGAATCGTCCAACTTCAACCGTTTTTTGCGTTTTTACAACCCGAAACTCTTCCGAAAACTCCTTCCTAACCTAATCTGGTAATTCCGGACATTTTCCGTGTTTTGACTTTTTCAATCCGGATTACGGTTTGACCCGTGCGCGGCCCGGCGCAAGATTTTCGATACGATAGTTATTTCGGTAATCAATAAAACCCGTATTTTCGAGAGACGGGATATTTTTACATTATTTTCGTATATAGTGTTTTATAAAAAGCCCGGTTTGGATAATTATCCAATTCTGGTATTGAATCAGATCGTTATTGCAGTTACTTAGCGGCTAAGCAACTAATTTAACGATCCAAAACGATCCAGAACGATCCAATATTCCATAAATATAAATAGCCTAAATTGTTTATTTTATTTCATTTTTAATTCATTAAAAACAAAAGTTGGATGAACATAAGTGGGGGTTTAATTTTGTTCTCAACACAAATCCAGTGATTTTGAGAGTTGTACTAATCCAATCTTGATGCTCGAATAACCGATTTGAAGCCCTTGAAGAGGCCGATCTTTTGGTACAATAATCATAATTTAAGGTTGGATATTCTGTGAATTCGTTTTTAGGGTTCATGATTCGAAATTGGGGTTTTGAATTCTGATGATTGTTTGATTGTTTTGATGTTATAAGTAGTTTTATACGATGATTTCTAGTCGAATTACGTATAAAATTGTAGTGTTTGAATTCGGGAATGATACAGTTGAGTTTTATATTTTTTATTTTTGTAGTTCGAATTTTCAGTTTAATCTTGAGTTTTTGATTGTCCTTGATGCCTTGAATAGATTATAGATAGTTTAAACGTTAATTTGGGATTTAAATCATCGAATTTGGTTCAGAAACGGAGGATTTCAGTTGTGGCCGGAGTTCGTCGGCGTTAATGGAAGAAGTGGCTGGTTTTGATCGGTTTCTGTGTTTTAATGATCGTGTGTTAGTGTTATACAGTTTTCTGGAATTCTGGAGATATAACGATTGATTTCCTGTTAAAATCGGTACTAAACCGTGTGTGTTTGGTGGGTTTTGGGGTTCGCCGGAACCGGGTAAAACTCGCCGGTTTCTGGGCACATTCCCCAGATTCCGGCCGAGTTCATCCTGAACTCCGGTTGTCCCTTACCCCCACAGCCACCCTTTGATCTTCAAAATCCCAACCCCAAAAACTTAAATCTGTTTCTGCCTTTTTCTTTTTAATATTTATTCAAAATTCATGTTTTATTCCTAAAATCTTTATTTTAAATTTCAAAATTCATTCTTAATTCAAAAATAAATCTGATTTATTTTATTAATTAATTTTAATTAGTTTTAATTATTTTAATTAATTGATTAATTTAATATTAATTGATTAATTAACTTAATTAATTATTAATTAATTTTAATTGATTATTTAATTAGGTTTAATTATTTATTTCAAATTTAAAAATTCCGAAAAATAGTTTCGAGCTTTAAAATATTATTTTAAATTATTTTTCAGGCTCGATAAATCATATAAAATTTTTAGGGTGTTTGAACCCTATTATTTTATTATTAAATGATTCAGAGATCGTTTTAATTCTGAAAAATGTTCAAAAATTCATAATAAATAAACCGTTCGTCCGTTTAATACGAAACGAACGCGTATAGACTCAGAAAAATATTCTGCTTTCAATAAAAATACTTTCAAGACCCAAATTCTTTTGTTTTGAAAGGTCTCTTGTTTTACAAGTCATTTTGAGTCAATTTTTGATCGATAAATCATATTTTTGACCCGATTTTAGTTTTAAACATATCGAGTCGAG
Source organism: Apium graveolens (assembly GCF_009905375.1). NCBI lineage: Eukaryota > Viridiplantae > Streptophyta > Magnoliopsida > Apiales > Apiaceae > Apium > Apium graveolens. Next base: position 239,362,644 of record NC_133649.1, on the reverse strand, counting down.
CCTTCTGATGAACTGAGTCATATATGATATGAATTATATGATACGTGGATTATGTGCTTACGTGCTATGTGAATTATGTGCATACGTGGGTCAAGATTCCTGTGTTTGGCTGATATAATTATGTGCGGGTTATCGTATGGGTAGACAATAGGATTTTGACGCGTAGTTCGTCGAGTGGTTATTGATTAGACAATTAAAGTTCTATATTTTAATTATAGATGTGGATCATTCGAGTTGATCAAGACAAGATGTTGGATAAAGAGTGAGATGGAATGGAAGTGGATATCTGGCTTCTAGCAATCACAGGAGCAGCATATCAGTAAGGTGTTGAAAAGCAGGACGTAGATGTCTTGAGACAGAATGTCCGAATAGATGCGTCTTTGCGAGTGTGACTAACTACTAAAACCCAAAGGCAAGTACCATAACCTCACTTATCATTCAAGTGACGTTTAATTCGATTCATATTATGCAAGTATCCCTATCATCACTTATCATTCAAGTGATATTTATTTTAAATCTTCTTATGCAAGTATTGTTTTCCCTATTCTCCGTTTAGAATAGATAAATGTTTTACATATCGCTGAATTAAATGATTTTGTTCATGCAAGTACTCTTCTGCTATTCAATGTTCAGAATAGCTAAGTAATTTTACTTATCAAATGAATGGATTTATAAATGTTTTGGGTTTTGAGAAAAATGAGTTGGTTTTGCGAGTATTCCTGCCCAAGTAAATGGGGGAATAAAAGTTTATAAGCGTGTCGAGTATTATGACCCCTTTCAATAAAATATTTTTAAGGTTGGATGGTTGCGTAAGAGGCCGTGGCGGCGGTCCAGTGTGAGCTATGTGTTATACAGGATATAACACCTTGCTAGGCCGATATGTGCCTTGGGTACCCCTTTGTTTAGTTGGATATGCTTCGGCATACCGGTGTTGCTCCGCGGCTGATCACCGGCGGCAACATACCGTCGTTCGAGGATTCCAATCTAAATTATTATATTGCTTTTGATAATCTTATAAGGAATGATTTATCAACTGTTTTGGTTTTGAATAAAGGTGGAATGTAGTTTTGATTCAGATTCTGATTGATGTTGATATTTAAGTTATTAAATATCAAAGGTGGTATTAATGCAGATGATTGATGTTGACTTCCCTATTTTAGCGCAGGTAGGTTGTGAGCATCAAAGTTCGTATTAATATCTAATTTGATATGACAGCAAAATAAGTATTAATTTCAAGAGTTCGGTTTTGGAGTAAAGTTTATGATTAAATCCATAATCATTGGTTCTTGTTATTGTGGTTTACGATATTTCCGTAAACACTGTTTTACGAGTTTTATTTTCGTCAAGATTCAAAGTATGGCTGAAGCATTTTCACTTAAAAATATCAAAAGGATTTTGAATACAGAGAAGGAATCAATTCTAGGATTCCTTAACTAAATTTTCTGGATCAACAATTTTGATTTTTAAATGTTCTGCGCTATTGCAGATGTCAGTTTTATATCAAAAGACCATATATATGTCATAATGATCTTGCTGGGCATTTCTTTCGCTCATACTTGCTTGTTTTTAAATTTAACCTCCAGTGAGGATTAGCTTGCGCTGTTTAGCTGCATAATTTGATGAAGCAAAGAAGAAGCTCTTGGAAGGTGGTTGATCCAGGGTTTGCGGGCTAGTGTAAGTTCTATTGTATAAAGTTGTTTATATTATATTATATTATAGTTGTGTATTTTATTTAAGCCTAGTATACTTCATTTCGAAGTTATACTAGTGGGTTTATTTTTGAGTTGGAATTTATTGAAAAGAGTTTTAAAAGAAAGTGAAAAATTTATTTGTGGAACTTGGATTTCTTGTTTCTAGAACTGTAACCTTAAAAGATCTTGGATTAGTTGGGGTCATTTATGATAATTATCTTCCGCTGGCATTTATTTATTGATTAAACAGGTTGATTTTGATTGAAGTTTTATAGTGATGACCAAATCCTCTGACCCCGGATTTGGGGGCGTTACAAATAATATCATGTAGTGTACTTATTTTATAATGACATACGTATATTATATTTAAATCTTTCTTAAAAGAAATAAAAATCCTCAAGGGTATATCGGACACTATCTCCGCTGAATTCGCTATTCATACGATATTCACATCCTTATTATTTTAAAATAATACCTTTAACTAGTTGGGTAGTAACCTCAACTGTATATTAATAGTTAGACTTCATGGTCCTCACATGTGATGCCCCTTCATGAGCAACCCATAAAGAACTACGAGTAACTAGACTCGTGTTATCAAAATGAACATATGGTGTTGGTAATACCGTCTTTACCCCAAATGCCCTGGAGATTTAGCTCCAAGTTCTACATCCACATCCTTGCCAAATCATATATGATTCTAATTTTTCTTCTCAACATTCTGATAATCTGCAATGGTCCTATTAGTCATACTTTAATACCTCAAATATGCATTTATCCTAACCTACACATTAGGGCTACATCCAGTAGTCCAATGATAAACTCTATATGAGCTCTTACGTAATCTCGCATCTAGACAGACTCCTCACACTCTCGTCTCTAAGTACTTTAACTTAATGCTCTGATACCATTTCTGTAACGCCCCCAAATTCGGGGTTAGGAATCTGGATCGTCACGCCATCCTTCACTCATATGTAACCTGTATTGATTCAATAATCCAACAGACCCCAATATCCCGCACACACACACACAAGTTATATCCTTAGAAATGATGTACAAAATGTAATCTTCTTTTATTACACTCAAATATACTTTACAGGATCTTAAACAATTATTCGTAACCTCTACATGAAGTTACAATAATTAGTACTAACATCTTATACCTATCTGGATACTTTGGTCCACCTGAGACAAAGCTGTAAGGGATTCTCCCCATGATTTCAAGTGACTAAGTCCCACGCCGGCATACTGATAATCTATTCTGTTGTGACATTTAAAAGAAAGAAAGAGTGAGCAATAATGCTCAGCCATAATAATCAACAGTATGAAAAGACTGTTAAAGAAAATATATTAATCCGTATAAGGATATGTATTTATTCAAATAGTTTTCTTGGTGATACACACCTCTTTTCAAAACAATTCTTTGATTGACTTATTATCCTGCAAATACCTTAATGGTAAACCCAACACCTAGGCTTGGGTTACGGTATTGCATTTCAATTCCAATTGGAAGAATAGGAAATTCACTGGAGCCACCGTATACGATGATCAGTCATACTAGGAAAATAGTAACCTTTTATACTAGTAGAAGGACAATTCCCTTTTAATTATTGGTTATCACCCTGGCCGCATTCGGGCTTTTTCTGTGTCCATCCCTTTCAGGTACACACTTCGTGTCTATCCCTCTCAAGATACAGTTTTTCGTCCATCCCTCTCAGGTACGCATACTCCACATGTTCATCAGTATATAAGATACCTTCTCATGTGATAGTAAATTGGTAGTCTCCCCAGTCCACGAAGTACTGGAGTCTACCCCTCCTCGTTCTTGTAAGAATCCCATCATATATCTGGAACTTATATTATTCCCAAGCATATTGCTTGTTGATAGGTACACTTTGATTTGTACGTATATTTATGTACTTCCGAGAATCTTCGGAGGAAGTACTAAGAATGTGAGTTAACCGTTGTCAACAGATTAATTAAATAAGGGGGAGTTTCTTTTGAAACTGTATTCAGAATATTTAAAATTAGTTGATATAATATTTTTCGACGATTTGAAAGTATTTGAATGAAATTCAGAAGGTATTTTAAAAGTAGGCCTTATAATTTTTAAATCATTTTAAATTACTAAATAAATATTTAATGATTTGATAATAATTATTAAATAATTAAACCTCGAATAATTATATATTTTAAAAAAATATTTGAAATAATATCCTCAACTAGTTTATGTTGAAATAATTAAAGTAATCCTTAATAATATACTTAATCAGGTTTGAAATAAATAATCGTTGGAGAATACTTCTCCTATATTGAATGAATAACTTGAAATAATATTCGTTGCTCAAGTAATTAAATATAGTTGAGGTAATATGATCTTTGGAAATCGTTTTAATTATATTCGAGGTATTTAATACTTCACAAGTGGACACCGAGTCCCTTGGGATAAAACAAGTACGACCTTTTTTCCGTCCAAAACATCTCCGGGATGATTCCCAGATTTATACTTTATATAAACTGACCAACTCTCGGTCTTACAACTTATACATCACGCTCTACTATAGCATTAATATTCTTAAATAAAATAACTCCGGAATACTTCCGGGTTTTCATCAAATTATACTGACCAATCCACGGTCTAAAATATACTCTTTATCTATACAATGCTACTCTCAAGCGTTAACGATTGAAATTCAGTATTCTTCATATACCGAAATCATTAATATATCGTACGATATTATATATCACAATTAGTAAATATCGTAGTACAACGTCATGTATGTATAGCATTTATTTGAAAACAACACAACACAACAGTTTTAAAATGTATGGTTTGAAAACTTGCCTGGAGTCCAAGATACGTTTCCCGACTTCCTCTCGTTCTGGGTTTTCTAATCAACAAATATCATAACCTTAATCAGTATTCCTACTCTTATCACCAACTTATATTTCTAATAAGTTCAATACTTCATAATTTTCAATATTCGACCAACTCGAAATAAGTATCAATCCTTGGTCGAAACGGACGGTCAAAGTGGTCTTCTAGATTTGACTTTACCGAATGTTACTATTACGCGACTCGTACACTATTATTTTTAATAAATCAAAAAATTAATATTTTAATACGAAAACACCTCGAGGACTTTCTTGAGTGCTTGTAATATTTATCCTAAAATATTCGTTTTGATAAAATGAATTTAACTAGGTGAAAAGCATTTCACAAGTTTGGTCAATTACGGAATTTTACTATTCAAACCGCTTTCACTAAAACGTTGATATCTCTCAATCCGTTAACTCAATTGACACACCGTTTTTGCATGCGCAATATATAAAAAATTTTGAACATACCTTTTAAAATGGTTTTCTGGGCAGAGGGATAAAATCCCGAAGTGGCAGTTTCCTAACAGGGGGTTATTTTTGACGTTCGTACTCCGCACGACCTCAGCTCCAACATTTTTATAAAATTGAAAAATAAACATTTTGACTTGAAATTTTTATGGAAGATAAGAAACTATATTTCTTACTCTTTATAAAAATTTCATGATTTGTAAATATTTTTAAGTCAATCATTTATATTTACAAAGTTTGTAATTTGTAGCAGTTTTGTCCCGTAAATCTCTTTTACTAAAACGGTCATAACTTTTGATCCGTAAATCGGAATCAAGCGATTCAAGCGCCTAAACGATCCTTATAACATTGTATATCTTAATCAAGTGTTACTGTTTAAGAAACTATAGTTATACATTCGGGAACTAATGCAGAAATTTAAGTTGAGTTTTGTTCATTTTAACGAGATTACGATTACGATTCGAGTTTCGTTTACATCTTAAATCATTATACCACCATTAACAATAATCAAATCATCATCTCACACTAAATACTCTCAAGAAAATAATTTTATTGAGGCAACAATCATCAAACTTAAAAATAATTAACTAAACATCAAGATAATATCAAATCAATCATCAAAATCATACTTATATCCAAGATCATTATTTTCTTGAAACTTAAAACTTAAACAAAGTTTGGATGAATGTTTATACCTTTCTTGAAGCTTGTTAATACTTAATAAAGTCCTAATATCCTTGATGAAGCCTTGGTCTAGCTTTAGGAGCCTTAAACTTTCATAAAAAATTAAGAAAACAAGTTAGTGATTTTTGGAGTTACTATTCACCCTCAGCTTCAAACATTTTTATAAAATTGAAAACTTCATGGATGGGATTGAAATTTGGTGCGTGCCTTACCCGTGATATTAAAGAGGTTTAGTAAAAATTTGGTGATTTTTGAATGAGTAGAACTTGAGATATGAATTTTTCTTTCCACGGTATTCTTGAAAATCAGCACTGAGTTTTTGGAGAAAGAGAGAGAATTGCCTTGCTTGCTTCTTGGAAATGTGGTGGAAATAGGCTTCTTGTGAATATAGAAAGTGTGTAGGACAAGATGAATCCTAGTTTCAAAGGCTAGGCTTAGCTAGGTGTCTCATTTGTCAAAGCTTGCATGATAAGCTCCTTGAATTAATGTTTTGAAATTTGTTATTTATTTAATTTGTAACTAGATTCCTAATTTATTACTTGTTGGATAAATTTATAAATACTTAATTTTTCTAGGTTATCACTTGATCCCTTGCCATCCTACATTATCTCGCATTCGTTCACGTGCGTTTAAATCAATTCCCATAAATGCTACGTCGAATAATTCTACTTATCGTAAATCATTACCATTTTCAGTGCTCGTACTTGGTTATGAGTTATGAAATTATAATTCTCAAGATTTTCTTGGTCATAGTATAATTCTCTTATTCCTCGATGGCTCGTAAAATTATATTATTTAGACTATTGGTTTTCTTCGAAAACTCACGACTTTTGCATACACCCGTTTAGTACGTATAACCATAATATGAACTCGGAATCTTAAATTAAAAACTCGTATATAGTATGGTCTCAAAAGTTTTTATTAAACCGCAAGGTTAGTATTTATAAAGGTCTTTTACCGATGTCAAAATTTTAGGTTCTTACAACTAAAGTCCAATTTTCTTTTGGAAAGGAGCTTGTATCTGAATTTTCTTTTCTTGTTGTGGTTCCTATTGCATTTTTTGATCTTTAGGTTCAGCAATCACGGATGGTTGTGCATAAATCTCAGTTGTAGTCTTCATAGCTTGAAGTTTGGCCAAGATAACAGCTTTCTCCTTCTTTTGTTTGAGCTTCTTAGCATCTAAGGCAGCTTGTTTCTTTTCTTGCCTGATTATTTCCTTCTCTTCCTTTTTAGCTTCTACAAACTGAGGGTGTCCAACCACCACACTGATTTCCTTACGATTTCTGTAGATCTTGGCAATCCTTCTTTTAAGTGCTAAATCAGTTGGATCTTTGCAAAATGCAATTGACCTTGGCAATAGCATCTTCTTATCTGGCCTAGGTGTCTCATACATATTATCCATAGGATTTTTGTCAGAAAACTTTGAGTAGTTTCTTTTAGGCTTCAAGACCAGTTTTGCCTTTGGAGAATTTATGCAAGAAGTTTGACCCTTTTCCCAGATAGTTCAAACTCATTTTATTCACAAAAATCTGTTTGACTTGAGGATGATCATTAAAGATTTTGTCTGGTTTCTGAATTCGCCCAAATTTCTGTTGAATTTCTGCATATATTTTCCTCTATTTATCATCTAATTCCTTCTCCACAGCTGCAACATCAAGCATCTTGGGAATTTTCTTTGAGTCAAGCTTAGCAGCTGCTATTTGGATCAGATCAATGTTGTCCAGTACTGGTGGCTTTGGCAGAGTAATTTCTGGAACAATTACTTTGTTAATTTGAACATTTACCACATGCTCCCGCTCTGCTTGACTGACTTAAGTTAATGATTTCTCCCCTTTTTGTTATCATCAAGTAGAGTGGAGGTAGAAGATTGGGAAGCCACCATCTTTTGGAGCAATTGAGTTTGCTGTGCTTGATGAAGATGGATAGTTGTTAAAGAGACTTTCATAGCAGGTAGCCTTGTATCCATGGAATCCACTTTAGTAGCAAGATCATAATTCTTCCTTAGTTGTCTCTTAATGTCAAGCATTGTTGCATCTGGAAGTTTTGCATCCAATCTTTCAAAGATATCCTTCTTCACTTGATGAATCTCAGTTTTGAGAGAAGTGACATCCTGATTGTGTTGAAGACCCTGGATTTGATGCAATTGTAGAGAATTGAGATGTGCCTGTAAGATCTTCCTGGTGTTTTTATTTGTTGTGGCTGGAGGAGCATTATGTGTTTATTTGATTTGATGAATGAGAGTGGTTTTGAAGTGTTGGATATCACAGTCCTTGGAGAATGCCCATGATGGCAGGCCAGATCTAGAGCTGGTGCCTGCTTCTCCCCTATGTCCATGAGCTCTTCACTATCATCACCATCATCTCCAAAGAAATCTGTAGATTCACCAGTACCATAGTCAACCTCATCATCAGCTCTAGATGGCATGGCTGTGATGGCATCCTTTGCTCTTTGCATAGATTGAGTGGTGTGCACTAAGTTGAGCATCCTTTCAGTCTCCTCATTGTCCTGTCCAGCTAGAGTTTGATAAGCTGGAACAGGATGAGTAAATGTCTCAGCATCCAGGGGGATAGATTCTATGACAATTTTGTATGCTTGCTGAGATAGTTTCCCCCTTTCTGTATCACTGACATTCATTGACTCACTAACAATGGTGTCCATCCTTATCTCTCCAGTACCTGCATTTCTCTCATGTTCTCTCTTTTGTTACATCAAGGGCTCCCCTTGGCTTCCCACCCTCACACCCTCACCTTCACCATCTAAGGTGGGACTCCTCTCACTCACTTTTGCCAGACCTGAAGATATGGTCTGCATTGGTTCACTTATTTTCTCTCCTTTTGCCTGGGAGCAACCCAGCCTCTCACTCAATTCACTCCCTGCCCTCAGTCCTAAGAGTGATTATACTACTACTAAGTCATCTGCACTTGTGACAATTGTAGGAATTTGAGGTTGTGCAGAGACTCCCGACGGATGAGAAATATTCATCGGGATAGTAGTTTGGCTAGCCGAAGGATGACTACTGTTAGGCACATCCGTCGGGATAGAATCACTACTCGACGGATGAATAATATCCACCGGGATAGTAGAAATGAATGAGTTTGGATTGGAGACTATTATAGACTCTGTGCAGATTGATGAAAATTTGGGCACAGATGTCTCAATAGACTCAGAAAGAATTGGCAAGTGAGCCAACAAATCATCTAAAAGATGATGCTAACTTGCTTGGATTTTTAGCTTCTCCAATAGAGTTAAAGATGGAGAATTTGGAAGTGATATATTAATCATGTCTACATCCAGTGAGTGTGTGGGTGAATTTGGTGTTCAGGTGCTTTAATTATTAATGATTTTGGCTACGACTCCATATTTATTGGAGCCACATCAATCTGACTTTGAGATGGTGCAGTGACTGGGTCTTTAGCACCAGTTTGCACTGTGTGTGTTCCCTGTGCATCTCCAAGGGTTTTAGATCTTTTCTTTCTTGCATAATTTTGTGGTGAACTTGTGTCTGTAACCCTCTTGGCCTGTGCTCCTGGTTGGGAGCTTGTTTCAATAGTAACATCCTTTTGGGAGGATGAAACTAAAATTGAGCTAATATCCTTATTAACAACCACAGTTTGTTGGGAAAATGTGGTGTGGCTAGGCTTAGGCACACTAATCTCACCAGCCTTATCCTTAGGGTTTCTTTGATTTTCACCCTGTCCCTCACCTTGCTCACTCTCCTTCACACTCCCCTCTTTGTGTTTAGTAGTTTTTGCAACTGATTTCTTTTGAAAGAAACCAGAGGGGGCTTTCTTACTTTTGGGTTTTGAAATTGTTGTTTTGGTAGCTTGGGTAGGCATCTGTTGGGTCATTGACATAGATGTCATAGCTACACTTGAAGATAAAGAAATGTGTGAGGTTGGAAGAGTGGAGACAGTGATGCTTACCTCACTTACCTGAGGTCCCCCATGATTGGAAAGTAAAAGAGGGCACCTCTTTGTGGTGACTTGCCATATTGAGATCAACAATGAATCTCTTTTCTTGAACCCAACAATTCATTTTTTTAGTTGGGTTCTCAACAACAATGTTCTCAATAAGATGGTTAGCAAGCATCATAAAGAATCTAGCATAATAGACACTTTTACCTCTCTTATTAAGTTCTCCTAATTTATAACCTAACTCAAACATGATCAAGTCACTGAAGTTAATGTACTTATCAGTAACTAGCATATAAAACATGTTAAGCATAGAAATGTTAAGATAATCAAAATTGCTTATTTTACCGGAAAATATCTCAGTCACAACATCACACAGATAGATCCATTCCTTTCTAAGACCTAGCCTCCTAATCTCACTTAAATTAGAAGTTGAAAGTCCATATCCCGTAGAGTTTAATATGTTAACTATATCAGTATCTGTGTGTGGAACAGTAGAAGTGTTATCTGGAATTCGAAAGCATGCTTTGATAATGTCACTATTAATGCAAAACTGCTTACCTTTAAGAGTGAAAGTTATGGTCTTGTCAGTAGAATTGTACACGGTAGTTGTCCATATCTCCTCCACAACTTCACAGTAGATTGTGGGTGATTCCAGCATAGCATAACTGAGTTTACAATTCTTCACAAAGTCCATCATCTTGTGAAAGTCTCCAGACTATGGAATCTCCTTGTTCACAGGAGCTACAGAGTTGTTCTTTTCATAGATAAATCCAGATTGAGACATAATTTTGACTACTAGTGCCATTGTTAGAGAATGAGAAATTTGCAGAGAGAATATTTGCTTTGAAGAAGAAAGGAAGTTAGAGCAATTGATTTGAGAATGATAAAAGAGTAGAATAAAAATGAATTCTGTTTTAATACCATCTCAGAAATAAACCGTCAAAAATAATAAAGTGAAATAAAGTATCCAATCAAAATAGCCCAAAATAGCCATTTAAAAATAAATGAACTGTAAAAATTCTGTCACTTATCCGTCGAGTTATACTTACAAACTGTAAGTATACCCGATGGATAATGTTCAGAGATTTCACGGCTAAGATTGAGACAATTCGACGGATGAGAATAGAACAATTATCCGTCGGGTTATTAAATAATCCAGAAAAGTTATTGATTTTTATTAACAAATAATATTTCGACGGATGATCAAACTCGATGGATAATGAGCATCAGTCGGGATGTAAATTTTGACAGCCAAAATTTCATCCAAAACAGAAAAATCAATTAAGTTTCTGGCTGCATTATAACTTGCAAAATTATCTGAAATAATTCAAGAATAATTAAGCATACCTAACTCACTTACCAACCTTGAAAAGGTGGATTCATCAAGTGGCCTGGTAAATATATCTGCAAGCTGCTTTTCACTTGAAACAAAATGAAGTTCCACCTAATGAAGTGGTACTTTATGTCTATGTGCTTTGTTCTTGAATGTTGTACTGGATTTTCAGTGATAGCAATTGCACTTGTGTTATCACAGAAAATGGGAATTCTATCCACTTGTAGACCATAGTCCAGCAATTGGTTTTTCATCCACAAAATTTGTGCACAGCAACTACCAACAACAATATATTCAGCTTCAGCTATAGAAGTAGAAACTGAATTTTTCTTTTTACTGAACCAGGACACAAGCTTGTTCCCTAGAAATTGACAGGTTACTGTTGTAATTTTTCTGTCTATTTTACAACCTGCATAATCTCAATCTAAATAACCAGTTAGATCAAAACCAGAATCTCTAGGGTACCAAATGCCAAGTTTTGGTGTTCCCTTGAGATATATGAAAATTCTCTTAATAGCTAATAAGTGAGATTATCTAGGATCAGTCTGAAATCTAGCACGAAGGCCAGTAGCAAACATTATACCTGGCCTACTAGCTATTAAGTACAGAAGTGAGCCAACCATACCCCTATAGCTTGAAATATCCACAGACTTTTCAGTAGTGTTTAATTCAAGCTTAGTTGCAGTGGCTATGGGAGTTTTTGCAGATGTGCAATCCATTAGATCAAACTTCTTTAAAAGATCATGAATACATTTAGTTTGACTAATTAATATTCCATCACTAACTTGCTTAACTTGTAAACCAAGAAAGTAAGTTAGTTCTCCCATCATGCTCATTTCATATTTACTTTGCATCAATTTGGAAAACTTTTTGCAAAGTTTTTCATCTGTAGAGCCAAATATTATATCATCTACATAGATTTGAACAAGTATACTAGAGCCATTAACATTTCTAAAGAATAAATTTTTATCAACAGTACCTCTTGTAAAGTGATTTTCCAAAAGAAAGTTTGATAAAGTGTCATACCAGGCTCTAGGTGTTTGCTTCAGTCCATAAAGTGCTTTCAAAAGAGAGTAGACATATTCTGGAAAATTTGGATCTTCAAAACCAGGAGGTTGACTGACATAGACTTCCTCCTCCAAATCTCCATTTAGAAAGGCACTTTTGACATCCATTTGATAGACCTTGAAATTGGCATGAGCTGCATAGGCTAAGAAAATTCTGATGGCTTCAAGTCTTGCAACATGAGCAAAAGTTCATCAAAATCTATTCCTTCTTGTTGAGAGTAGCTCTTAGCAACCAATCTAGCTTTGTTTCTGACCACTATTCCATTTTCATCCATCTAGTTTCAGGAATACCCACTTGGTGTCAATTGAATTCTTTCCTTTAGGTTTGGGTACCAGCTTCCATACCTTGTTCCTTTCAAATTGGTTTAGCTCCTCCAGCATAGCTAAAATCCAATCAGGATCCAGCAATGCTTCTTCTACCTTCTTTGGTTCTTCCTTAGATAGGAAGCTGCTATATAGACATTCTTCTTGAGTTACTCTACTTGTTTGAACTCTAGAAGATGCATCACCAATGATGAGCTCAAAAGGGTGATCTTTAGTCCATTTCCTTTGTTGAGGTAGATTAGTTCTAGATGAAAAGGCCTCATTGTTGTCTTGAGGTGTGACTGAGTTTTGATTATGAGAAACTCCCCATGAGTTTGTGAATCTTTGATTTGAGAAAGGGGAACTTTCTGTAGGTGATCTATTCTGACTTTCAGCTTCTCTTAATGTTCCAACGGATGATGCACTTTGTGTCCCAACGGATGAAGCTGATTGTCTCCCGACGGATAAGGTAGATTGTCTCCCGACGGATGATGCATTCTGTAACTCAACAGATGTTGAATTATGTGCTTCATTAGTTGTAGATTTTTCTACATTTTCTTTATTCACTGTTTCTTGATCACTTTCATCATCACTAACCATCTCCACATTATCAAATTTGAGGCTTTTATGGAAATCTCCATCTTGTAGTCCTTCAATCTTCTTATCATCAAACACAACATGTACTGATTCCATAAAAATATTGGTTCTTAGATTGTAGACTCATTATGCCTTTCCCACAGTATATCCAACAAAAATTCCGTTATCTGCTTCAGCATCAATCTTCCCATGTTGATCAGTTTGATTCCTTAAGATGTAACATTTGCAACCAAAAATATAAAGAAAATTTAGAGTTGGCTTCCTGTTCTTGAACAATTGGCAGGGAGTCATGCACTTTGCTTGATTAACCAAAGTGATATTCTGAGTGTAGCATGCAGTATTTACAGCTTCAGCCCAAAAATATGATGGTAACTTTGATTCTTCAAGCATTGTCCTTGTAGCTTCAATGGGTGATCTGTTCTTCCTTTCCACCACTCCATTTTATTGTGGAGTTCTTACTGCAGAAAACTCATGCATAATCCCATTCTCTTCACAAAATGATCTCATCACAAAATTCTTGAACTCAGTTCCATTGTCACTCCTGATTGTTCTTACTTTAAAGTCAGGATGATTGTTGACTTGCTTTATGTGATTGATGATGATTTCACTAGCTTAATCTTTGGACTTTAGGAAATATGTCCAAGAGAACTTTGAGAAATCATCCACAATTACTAGGCAAAATCTTTTTCTTGAGATGGACAACACATTCACTGGTCCAAACAAATCCATGTGTAACAATTGCAAAGGCTCTTCAATTATTGAATCAAGCTTCTTCTTGAATGATGCTTTGATCTGTTTTCCTTTTTGGCAGGCATCACACAATCCATCCTTAGTAAACTCAACTTGAGGAATACCTCTAACCAGTTCTTTCTTGACAAGCTCATTCATGGTCTTGAAGTTTAGATGGGACAACTTCTTGTGCCATAGCCAACTTTCATCTTGACTTGCTTTACTGAGAAGACAAGTGACAGATTCTGTATTTGATGAGTTGAAGTCAGCTAGATACACATTCCCTTTTCTCACTCCAGTGAGAACCACTTTGTTTCTCTTTTTGTTTGTCACAACACAGGCTTCTGAATTGAAAGTTACTGAGTTGCCCTTATCACAAAGCTGGCTGATACTCAACAAATTATGCTTGAGACCATCCACTAGGGCAACCTCTTCAATGATGACATTGTCTTTTGAAAATCAAGCCATATCCCATAGTATAACCCTTGTTGTCATCTCTAAAAGTAATACTTGGGCCAGCTCTTTCCTTGAACTCAGTGAGCAGGGTAGAATCTCCAGTCATGTGCCTTGAGCAACCACTATCCAGATACCAAAGATTCTTTCTGTTTCTCTACACACATCAAAATCAAATCAAGTTGATTTCAGTACCCAAGTTTCCTTGGATCCTGTCTTGTTAGCTTTCTTCTTTGGTTTCTTAGGTTTGATCTCATTTGACTTGGGGATTTCTAATTCATCCTTAGTCATTTGAGTTGGACCTTTGAATCCAGTCATTAGAACAGAATTATCATGCACATTTTGATTAACAGGGAAAGGCATACTATTTGCAAACATGTTATTCCAGTAAGGCATGCTAAATGGCATTTGCGGCATACTAAATACAACATAATAAGGGTTAGGTGCAAATGGCATATTAGCAAATTGTGCATTCATATTCTGAGCAGACATAGCATTCATAGGCATGGTAGGCATGGCAGTCATATTGGGAAAAGAATAGGCTGCAGACATGGGAGTAGGCATGGCAAGTTTGCAATTAACAGACAAATGATTAACACTACCACACTTAACATAAATTTTTCTTGGTACAAATTTATCAGGTGTGTAGTTGTTATGTTTTTTAATTCCTACTTTCCCATTTCTATTATTTTTCTTTTTAGCTTCCGTTTTAACCTCAATCTTTTCTAATCTGTCATTCAATTGCTTGATAGACATATGACCAACATTAACTTTCTTTTCCTTCCTGACTTGACTTGATTTTCCTGGAATAAAGTTGTTAGAGACTGATCCATATTTCTCATTCAACTTAGCTAACTTAGCTTTGCTAACAAGTTTACTCACAGCCGACGGATGTGGCTCTTTATCACACGATGGATAATCCTTTTGATTATCCGACAGATGATTTTCATCATCCGTCGAGTCCACATATGTCAACAATCCTTCAACCAAATTGGATTCAAGCTTCTCTTTTATCTTCTTCCAGGCTGCATCACAAAAGGACTCAATACCTTGAACTTTAGTGATTTGAGCATGAACATCTCTGGATGATTTCCATGCCTTGATCACTTCCTATTCTTGTTCCAACTACTTCTTTAAAATCTCTTCTTTCTTCAAGGAATCATTTAATTCATCCTTAGCAATCTTACACTCAATTCTCAATTTCTCAAATTAAATAAACTGAGACTCTAGCACATTATTCCTCTCACTTAAAAACAAGTTGTTTTCTTTAATTTTAGCATTTTCCTTAGTGGGGGACTTAAGTGTAACACGTAGGTGATATAATTCTATGGACATGTCATTTATTGCATCATTACACTCAGCTTTAGATAAATGTACTAGGTTAGTGGTAATTACCTGATTTCTTGAAGAACTTGTTTCTATTTCTTCAGATTTTGCCATTAAGGCTAGATTGACATAGCTTATTTCTCCTGTGTGATGAAAGACCTTTTCTTTTGTTTGACCAACTCAAAGTATTTCTGTTTATAATTAACAGGCTCAAACTTCTTTTTGTTGGAATCAGACTTTCTACACTCACTGGAAAAATGCCCTGCCAAACCACATTTGAAACATTTAAATTTGGATTTATCCACCATGTTTCTATTTGGCTTGGCTGCTCCAAAATTCTTTTTGAATTTGAGCTTGGAAAATCTTCTGGATAGGAATGATAGATGTTCATCAATATCATCCATGTCATTTTGGCTCAAGTGATCTTCATTTTCAGCTACCAGCCCTTTACCCTTGCTTTCACAGACCTTTGATGTAGACTCAACAGTTTCTACCTTCATCTCTTTCTCCTTCTCTAACTCAGCAACCAACACTATGGACCCTCCTTTCTTCCTTCCTTTCTCCATCCTCTCATCTTGCTCTATTTCAAGCTCATAAGTTTTTAGGATGCCATACAGTCTCTCCAAGGTGAACTCCTTGTAATCTTGAGAATTTCTCAATGAGACTGTCATTGGGTTCCCCTTTTTTGGAAGAGATCTAAGGAACTTGAGGTTAGAGTCTTTTTTTTTGATAGACTCTTCAATGCAACTTCAGAGCATTTAGTAGCTTTTGAAATATACTAAAAATATCAGTGAGAGACTCACTTTCTTCATAGTGGAAATGCTCATATTGCTGAATTAGTAGCTACATCTTGTTCTCCCTTACTTGCTCAGTACCATCACAAATAATCTGGATTGTGTCCCAAACCTCTTTGGTTGTTTTACAGTTAATGATGTTATCAAACATATCACCATCAACTCCATGGAACAATATGTTCATGGCCTTCTTATCTTTCATGACTTGCTCAATATCAAGGTCTGACCATTCATGCCTAGGTTTGGGAACATATGGTTCATTGCTAGTTGCAGCTCTCATTGGTACATGAGGACCTCTCTCTATGAAATCTACATAAGCCTCATCTTGGGAAAGAAGATGTAGGTGCATCTTCACCTTCCAGTGGTGATAATTATCTTTGTCCAGAAATGGAATTTTGACTCCAACATCCTTCTTATTCATCTTACTGTTTGTTGTGATCTGTACACTCTTTGTACTTCAAGAGCTTGCTCTGATACCAATTGTTATTCACTAACAATACAACAAGAATTACAAGAGGGGGGGTTGAATGTAATTCTGGCTACTTTTCCAGATTTTAAAATAGTTCTAACTTGATAAAAATAACAATGTTTGATTAGCAGTTGTACGGAATAAAAAGATGATAGAAATCAAAACACTAAGTAGTAAAAATAAAAGCTTTTAAAACTTTATGGTGGATTTGAAAGTATCCACCATATATATATATATACATATATATATCAAATGAGAACCCTGTGAAGCTTGAATAGCTCACATCTGCTTACAAGTTTGAACAACTAAAACTACAGAGAAATGCTTATAGGATATAGCTTGATATCTTTCTCAAAAAATGTATCTCCTTAGTTAATTGTTCTACTTGCTACACTTAGTTTATATATCACCAAGTTTACATGACAATAAGACAAGATAATAAAACAAAACATATCTAGTCTATCTCCATGCTACTTCACTACTCTATTCCAGCATCTTTGAATATTTTCACAATTGCATGAAAATGGTAATGCTTCTTTGTTCTCAAAATCCTGCTTAATAGGTTGCCACATTCCTTTTGCAAACACCCAATGCATGTGACTGTGTTGTCACTGTCAATAGATATTTGAATTTGATCATCCGTCGGGACTATGCTTGTCATCCGTCGGGAATCTTTGTTGATCATCCGTCGGGAGTCTTGTAGATCATCCGTCGGGTGTCCATTTGTCACTTGACTCCATTTCACTTATACAGAATTACAAGACATCTCATATTTACAATTAATCAACCTATTCTGCATATCAATATAGTAGTCAACATGACTTACAGATCCCTAAGCAATCTACTTGACTAATACATGTCATTTGCAGAAATGTGCTACAGTTCTTATTATTACATAAGCTACTCACTCGATGGATGTTAATCTGTCATCCGTCGGGACTGTAAAGTTTATCCGTCAGGACTATATTTGATCATCCGTCGAGTGCTACAAAATACACTAAATTAAATCTACTAAGGTGTTTTGTTTAGCTAATCATTATGTTCACAACATATTCCTAACAATTGCATCACTGAGTTCTCATATTAATATATATCTCTGGTGGATAAATTCAATCCACCAGAAAGTTTTTAAATACTTGTATTTGATTACTTTGTGTTTGATTTCTTCAATATTTTCATTCCACACTTTAGCTAAATCAAACACTGTTATAT
Organism: Apium graveolens; assembly: GCF_009905375.1. Lineage (NCBI taxonomy): Eukaryota > Viridiplantae > Streptophyta > Magnoliopsida > Apiales > Apiaceae > Apium > Apium graveolens. Next base: position 239,344,727 of record NC_133649.1, on the reverse strand, counting down.
ATTCATAGTAGAACAGTTCTTAAAATTTAAAAAGTAGCTAGAATTACATTCAACCCCCCTTCTGTAATTCTTTGTTAGATTGTTTGGGAATAACAATTGGTATCAGAGCAAGCTCTTGAATTACAAAGATTTTAAAGATCACAACAACTAACAAGATTAACAGAAAAGATGTTGGAGTAAAGATTCCATTTCTGGAAGGTGAAAATGCACTAATCTTCTTTTTGAAGATGAAGGATATGTGGAATGTATTGAAAAAGGTACACATGTTCCTATGAGAGCTGCTACAGGAAATGAGCCATGCATCCCAAAGCCTAGAGCAGAATGGTCTGATCCAGATATTGAGCAAGTTCATAAGGATAAATAGGCCATGAAAATTTTGTTTAATGGTGTTGATGGTGACATGTTTGACAACACCATAAACTGCAAAACTGCTAAGGATGTTTGGGATACAATTCAAGTTATATGTGATAGAACTGAGCAAGTAAGGGAAAATAAGATGCAACTCTTGATTCAATAATATGAGCATTTTTATAGTGAAGAAAGTGAGTCACTCACTGACATTTTTAGTAGGTTTAAAAACTGCTAAATGCTCTAAAGTTGCATGGAATAATCTATCAGACCAAAGATTCAAACTTCAAGTTCCTTAGATCTCTACCAAAGGAATGGAAGCCTATGACAGTATCACTAAAAAATTTCAAGATTACAAGGAATTTACCTTGGACAGAGTGTATGGGATTCTAAAGACCTATAAGCTTGAAATGGAGCAAGATAAGAAGCTGGAGAAAGAAATGAAGAAGGGAGGGTCCATTGCATTGGTCACTGAGCAAGAGAAAGAGAAAGAGATAAAGGTTGAAGCTGTTGAATCTGCACCAAACCCTAGAGTTTGTGAAGGCAAGGGAAAAGGGCTAGTAGCTGAACATGAAGACCATCTTAGTCAAGATGATATGGATGACATAGATGAACATCTAGCTTTTCTATCCAGAAGGTTTTCCAAGCTCAAATTCAAGAAGAATTTTGGAGCAACCAAGCCAAACGATAACATGGTTAACAAGTCAAAATTCAAATATTTCAAGTGTGGCTTGAGTGGTCATTTTGCAAGTGTATACAGAAAGCCTGATTGTGACAGAAAGAAGTTTGAGCCTGTGGATTACAAAAGAAGTACTTTGATTTGCTCAAACAAAAGGAAGGGGCATTTCTAACTCAAGAAAATAACTAGGCTGCTGATGGATTGGATGAAGATAAAGATACAAGCTATGTCAATCTAGCCCTGATGACCAAATCAGATGAAGCAGAAGTTAGTTCTTCAAATAATCAGGTAATCACCACTAATCTAGCACATTTATCTAAAGCTGAGTGTAATGATGCTATAAATGACATGTCTATTGAATTATATCATCTGCGTGTTACACTCAAATCTCTCACTAAAGAAAACACAAAAATTAAAGAGACCAATCTGTCTTTAAGTGAAAGAAACAATGTGTTAGAAACTCAATTTGTTAAGTTTGAGAAACTGAAGATAGAGTGCAAGACTGCTAAAGATGAACTAACTGAATCCTTAAAAAAAGAGGAGAATTTAAGAAAGTAACATGAATGAGAACAGGAGGTAATCAAGGCATAAAAATCATCCAGAGATGTTCATGCTCAAATTACTAAAGTTCAAGGTATAGAATCCTTTTGTAATGAAGCCTGGAAAAAGAGCAAAGAGAAACTGAATTCCAACTTGGAAGAAGGACTTTCAACAGATGTGGATTTGACGGATGATGAATGTTATCGGTTAAACACTGTTATATATTCATTGTAGTACAGTTCTTAAAATTTAAAAAGTAGTTAGAATTACATTCAACCACCCCTTCTGTAATTCTTTGTTAGATTGTTTGGGAATAACGGAAACCAACCACTTTATCCTCTCAAAAGGGTGAAATGAGTAAAAAGAAGAGAAATCAGGCACCTTTAGCAACAATAAATGAGAGTGGTGAGGACCAAACAGAACAAGAGTCACCCTTGGTCAAGAAAACAAAGAAGGTAAAACAAACTGAGTTGACCATTCAAGCCACCTCTGCATCCTCCCAAAAGGATGTAGTTTTAAAACAGGGAAGTAAACAGACTCTGGAGGCATCCTCTCAACAGGGTGTCTCTATTGAACAAAGCATCCACCCTAATGCACCCTGTATAGAGTCTGTACCATCACTTGAACAAATTCAAGTGTATGAAAGGAGAAATAAGGAAGGTACACACAAAGAGAGTACATCTCTTGAAGCTCCCTCATTCACTCAAGAGGAGCTGCCAAAACTCAACTCTGAAATTCAAACTCTAATTTCTCAATTTATTCTTCATATAATGAAGCACTTGAATCTAATTCTCAAGTGTTGCCAACTTCAAGTGACATAGTTCATGAAACTATGCTCACCGCCCAGGAACCAAATTCAGTTGGTGAGAGGCTACATCTGGGGTAGACCTGGATGACACCAACACAAACACAAGGGTTTCATTAGTTTTCACTAAAGACCATGTGGTGGTTACAAATGCACCTTCATGTGCAAATCAACCTTCACAGGTTGTAAGGTTTGATGGTAGTACTCCTGAGGGGAAGCTATCTAAATCCCCTCCAATTCAATTGGAGGTTACTCTTGCAGGAAGAACTCCCCTCAAAACCCTAGATGAAGTTGCACTCACAATTGAAGCTAGGAGTTCAATTGCCAATGATCCTGCTATGGGGGAGGCAAGTACATCACTTTCAAGTGACAGTGTTTTGAAAGATACACAAGGGTTTGAGACTAGAGTACATGACAGTAACATAGTTAACTCCCCTCCAATTCCAATGGAGGTTCCCACCACAAGTGGAGAACAACAAACTATCACAACCACAGGTCACCCTGTGAGTCAAACTGTGACAACTGTCACAGGTGGTTCTACTGAAACTCTACCCTCCACCTCATAACCCACAGACATTCCTTCATCATCCAATCCTACTCAAGAACCCTCTCATCTAATCAAACAGTGGCTACAAAATGCTCAATATCAACCAAGCACTATGGATGATCTTCTAGTTGATCAACTTTCAGGACTTGCAAACATCACACAACACCTGCTCACCACAGACATGACAAATCAAGATTATCAAACAATTCTGCTCAGTTATAATGAAGATGTTGAAAAGCAAAAGCAGAAGATTGTGAATGAAGCTGAGCAGGATGGAAATGTGGATGCCTGGCTCTCTAAGAATTTCACTTTGGAGATGGATGAGGTCTTGGCAAGGTTCAGAGAAGAATATGTTACCATTTTGGGGAGTAATGCAAAGGTCCTCAGTCCACAGGAATGTATGATGCAGTCAATGAAGTTTATAAGGCTGAAATCAAGGCTTTTCACCTCTTTGGTAAAGCACTTCAAGTGACTTTGACTGGGCATCAGGACAAGATCATAAAATTAGTAAGGGATAAGTTGGATAAAATTATCCCTTCACAAGTCAAGATCCAAGCAAGATTCCAATATTTTGCTGACCAGATGGCAAGATTTGATCTGACTTAGTAGATACAAATGTCAAAAATCTAAGGCAATCCTTTGTGGCTTTGCATGAAGTGGTTCAACAACACATTGCAAATTCAAATGACACCAAACTCAAGTTGAATCAACTACATCAAAGTAGATATGAGCCTTCAGTACTTTTGATGGAAGGCATAAAGGAAGCTATGCAAGCAACGGTTGGTACCTCTCTCCCTTCAAGCTCTCAACAACCCATCTTTAAATCAACAAACTTACAGATCCAAGCTCTCCAAAATCAAGTCTCCACTCTCCAGTCAGCAAATGAGTCTTTAACAACCCAAGTCTCCCAACTCACAGCATTGGTAGCAAGTCAACAGGCTGATATCCAGACCTTGGTGGACTCTCACTAGCACCTACAAATGCAAAATTCAGTGTCTTTGGGAACCATCATAGTTGCACTCAACATTCCACTGCCTGCACTTCCAGAAGCTGTGAGGCCTGAAATCCCTACACCTCTCATCTTGCATGCTAACAAGACTAAGAGGGAGATAGAGGCTAGGTAATTAAGATCATATACCCAAACTGTTCAAGATGCTAAAAATGGAAAATCTCAAGAAGTTGATGTTGGCATGGAGAGGCTCATCAAAGCAGCTGAGGGACCTAGTTTGAGCAGGGAATTTGATGAACTGCTCAAGGCTCTCAGGGCTTCTCTAAACAACAATTTCTTCACATACAAGAAGGCTTTGGATAAGACAATAAATTTTATAAGGGTGATCTTGGTGAAAAGGGATAATTTCAAGGAGAAAAGGATTGTGGTCAAGATAAATGACTCAGGGTTAGACAGGTGTATACAGGTGTCCTTAACTATATCATCACAAGAAGGGCATCTGAGTTGGACATTCTGATAAATAAAGTCCACAGAGTGATTCAAGAAGACACTCTCTTGCTAACTGAATTGACGAAGGCTCAAGTAGCTGCTTTTCGTGAAAAATATTTACAGCCAAGCAAAGGAGTGGCATACATCTGTCCTACTACCAAACATTGCACACACTTCCAAATTCCTAAGCAATGTGTCATGGAAAACAAAAAGATCATTTTGACCTTAGAGACTGACTTAAAGACTAAGCAGTACAAGACTATTGAGGATGAAGAAATGATCAAATTGTTGGGATGATATCTAAGGAATCCTGAAGCAAATTTGCCTAAAACTCAAATCAATAAGGATGACTTGGATGATGATGAGAAGAAGAAATATGATTAAAAACCTTCTGGCTCAAATCCAAGTCAATTCTCTAAGGCAACTGATAGCAAAGAAAGAGATAAGAAAAGAGATGCAAAGAAGAAAGAAAATGATGACAAGAAGCGTGAAGAGAGAAGAAGGAAGAAGAAGGAGGATGGTTCAGAACCACAGAAGAATACCCTAAAAATACAAATCAATCAAACTTAAACCCCTAAGCCAACAAACTCAACCACTCTACCACCTCTAACCTCTAAGCCTAAATTCTTGTAAAAATACACTGCTAACACTAGACTGAAAATACCAATCACCTCAATCCAAACTTCTCTAAAGAAAATCACAAACCTACCTTCTTTTAAGCCACCAACCAATATTTATTACAAATCTGTTGCAAGAAAACCAAAGAAACTACATTTTACTGAGAGGTCCATCTGGAATTGTTTCAATCAAAATGATTTTCTACCTCTGAACTGGTGCATCACAGAAGAAGACCACTTTCAACAATTAGCTGAAGAAATTGTCAAATTTTGGGTTGTATCATTGAGGGAAGTAAGAATCTACTATCAAGATGGATCCTACACCTTACTTGGCAGAAATTTAATGGATATCTTTTCAACCACAGAAATTAAGAGGGTGATTAGCTTGCTGAAGGATAAGGATACTGGTACAATGGCATGAAGATTTGTATTGGCTATATGGTTGATAGTTAGGGAAGAAAGAAGAGGAAAAGAAAAGGCTGAAAGAGAGGAGAGGGAAAGGAAATATGTTGAAGATATAGAAATGTTTGAGCAAAGATCTGAAGAACTAAAGTCAAGGGGGATGAGCAAAATTACCAAGGATGGACATTTTCTGAACATCAAGGTTGGCAGATTCCCAAAAACTAGAATTGGTTACTTGAATAATTATTAATTAGATGAGTGGCTCAAGCTTGTGGAAGCTCTTAGAGGAAAATAAATCATAGAGGAACTACAAGTACTTGTAAAATTAAAGGACCTCATTAGACAAGAAACAGGCTATAAAAAATTTGTATGATGAATGTACCTTTCAAACTCTTGTAATCACTTAATGTATAAAAGTTATAATTTTTTCAATTTTGTATGTAATGTTTTATTGTTCATTGTAACTTTTGGTTAGTCTTGTTACCAGGCATGAATTTTTGATAAACAATCTTCTCACAAATTGAGGGAGATTGTTGTGCAAGACATGCATGTACTATAACAAGACTAAGTCAAATTGACAGCCCTAATAATTAGTTGTATGATAATTTAAATTTGCATTTTGTATTGTATTACATGAGTCTGTAATAATGTCAAAGATTAGACTGGAGTATTTTTTTTATAAACAGTCTCAAGACTAAGAATAAACTCTGGAATAAGATTAAGAAGATCATACCTTAGAGAAATTGTGAAGAAGCTTGGAGTTGAATAAATCTATTTTAGGAAAAATATTCCAAGTCAAGATATCTACAAGTCACAGATCAAGTCATATAGAGAAGTCATTCGAGAACTCCAGAATGACTTATCGAGAAGTCCAAAATAGCTTATAGAGAATTCTCAGAGATATCGACAAGCCAAAAGAAGACATGAAGATTGGAGATATCGACAAGTCAAATTCTCATTAGAGATCTCAGAGATATCGACAAGTCAAAATGCTTATAGAGATCTCAGAGATATCGACAAGTCATTTCTGTATTAGAGAACTTAAAGATATCGACGAGTAAAAATAAAGATGTGAAGATTGGAGATATCGACAAGTCAAATTCTCATTAGAGATCTCAGAGATATCGACAAGTTAAAATGCTTATAGAGATCTCAGAGATATCGACAAGTCATTTCAACATGCAGATGTTTGGAGACCTTGACAAGCCAAGTTCACTTATAGGGAACTAAGAGACCTCGACAAGTCAAAACACTTATAGAGAATTAAGATATCTCGATAAGCCCTTATATTTATCGAGATGTTAGTTTTCTATAGAACAAACTAGAGATCTCGATATGAAGCTCAAGTACAGAATGCAGACAAGTTAAATATCCAAGATTATCAATAAATAAATTATCTAATCAGTTAGATTGAAAATTTTGCAAAAGCATTTTGAAGAGTACAAGATCAAAGGCCAAGATTAATTGACAAAGGAAAGTCACAGATTCACAGGATTTGTAAAGATACACTAAGCCAGAAATGGAAAGCTTTAAAGATAACTTAAAGTAGGGTTTAGTACATCTTATTGCATGCCGTGTAAACCTGTGTTTACTAATCTATAAAGTAAACACTGGTCCTTTGTTTTCAAACGTATCAAATAGATCTAGAATTTCTTGTAACTTTCTCAAGGAATAAGCTGAGTTCTTTACTTATAAAGAACCCAGGATTTGTACCAAAACACTAGCTTGATTTTAATACAAAATTAAGTGAGTTTTAAAATATTGTGTGCACTATTTATTTTCAGTTTACATAATATTGCTGCATTTCTTATCTGCTTTGTTCACCAACCAACAAACATTCAAAAAGCCTTAAAAATATCTAAAACACATTCACCCCCTCTATGTTGTATTCATTACCTAACAGAAATGATCAAAAAGTGGTCTCAAAAGAACTTAAATTCACATGCAGGTGACCGGTAATAAGTTGAAGTATTATTTTAATAAGGCGGTTCCTAACCGTGATAAAATTGTCCATTTCTTTATCCTGGTTAAGTACATTTTCGCTTAAATTTTTTTGAAAAAATTACAAATTCTCATATTTTCGGTAAGCTCTTATGTTGACATATTTATATTTACATTACATTATTTCTTATAATATTTTATATTATACAATGTATATTAAATAAAAAAATAATATTATTTATAGTTTTTCCTTTGGAGTAACCTTTTTTTCCACCTTTCTCCTTTGGCTTCTCTTCAACTCTAAGTGCAATTGGTCTTGTCTTGGATCCTTTTCTCTTGATGCTGTTATTTCCTAACAATACAACAAGAATTACAGAAGGGGGGGGGGTTAATTGTAATTCTGGCTACTTTTTCAGATTTTAAAACAGTTCTAACCTGATAAATATAACAGTGTTTGATTAGTAGTTGTGCGTAATAAAAAGATGATAGAAATAAAAAACACTAAGTAATAAAAACAAAAGCTTATAAAATTTTCTGGTGGATTTGAAAGTATCCACCATATATATATATATATATATATATATATATATCAAATGAGAACCCTGTGAAGCTTGAATAGCTCACAGCTGCTTACAAGTTTGAACAACTAAAGCTTTAGAGAAATGCTTACAGGATATAGCTTGATATGTTTCTCTGAAAATGTATCTACTTAGTTCGATAGATTTTCTACTTGCTACACTTGGTTTATATATCACCAATTTTACATGATAATAAGATAAGATAATAAAACAAAACATATCTAGTCTAACTTCATGCTACTTCACTACTCTATTCCAGCATCTTTGAATATCTTCATAATTGCATGAAAATGGTAATACTTCTTTGTTCTCAAATTCCTGCTTAACAGGCTTCCACATTCCTTTTGCAAACACCCGACACATGTGACTGTGTTGTCACTATCAACAGCTATTTGAATTTGATCATATGTCTGGTCTATGCTTGTCATCCATCGGGAAGCTTTGTTTATCATCTGTCGGGAGTCTTGTAGATTATCCGTCAGGTGTCTATTTGTCACTTGACTATAATAACCCCAATTTTTGGAAATTTTTGAAACCCTGATGAATAATAATTTTTGCTGACTATGCTGATTAAGAAAAATTATCAGACCACGCTATATAGGAGTACTGTTATGGAAATTCTAAGATCGTATTTGTATTTCATAAAGTAAATGAGTGTATGTAAAGGTCGCCAGAATCCATATTCGAACACTTTGATTTTTCTCGAAAATCCACCAAATAAAAAAAGAATTGCGTATAAGGTAACATTGTTAAAAGGATTATAAGAGAGGATCATGAAAGGAATATAAAATATTGAGAAAAGGTTTGGGGAACCCAAGTAATAAGATCCCGGATATGATCCCTCAAACGACAAACGAGAACAAAAGTTAAGCGAACCGTGTAACAGATAAGCGGTCATTAGCCAAGTAATTAAGGTTTAATCAAAGAGGTTAGTGGATGGTGATGTCATCACACCACAAGGAGGAGACATGTGTTAAAAGATGACACAATCAAGATGACATAAGCATGACTTGTGGATATTTTGAGTTGGTTCATTATTAGCCAAGCATTTTTTTACCATGGTAAATTCTAATTAATCAAGCAAATAAAACAACTCACAATTCAACTAAGCAAGAATCAAAGAAGATTTTTCTTCTTCTTCTTCTCCTTCATTTGCTTCGACCTTTTTTCTTAAAACAAGGAGGAATTTTTCAAAACTCAAGCTACACACCTTCAAAAATTATAAGGTTTGTTTCCTTAGCTTCCATAATTCATAACTTAGTTATGCTATAAGTTTGGATCCAAGATTCCAAGGTTTACCTAGTTAAACAATTCCTAAAAGTTTAGGGTGAATAGTAACTTCAAGATCTAATTTTGTGTTTCTTGATTTTGATTAAAAGATCAAGGTTGTTTAAAGGTGGATCTAGTCTCCCATAGACTTTCCTAGGATCTTTCATTGATTAAAAGCTTCAAGGAAGGTATAACTCTTCATGATCTTAGTATTAAGTTGTTTGGTATAAATGGTTATGATGATGGAATGATAGATCAAGTGTAGTAGTTGTTTTGTCATGTTGAGATCTTAGTTGTTAAGTGTTTTTGTTGATTTTGAGAGTTAAGAGTTGCACTTTTTTGTTTTTGATGATTCTTGGTATGATGTGGGATTATTTTAATGGTTTAATGTTGGTTGAAGAGTAATATTGTCATATGGTTGTATTGGGATTGATTGATGATGGTTTGGTGTTGAATTGATTTGGTAAAATTTTGGGAAATCACGTAAACATACCCGCCGTAATGCCCGATTTACCTTAGACTGTTTTTGTTCTCAACCTTAGGACCCGTGAACTCACTGTGAGATTCTTAGCTTTGCCATGTTTAGATAGTTTATGTTACGAGCTTCGTTTTGATATGTCGTTCGCCTAAATCCGAGTTACAAGCGATGAGAAACGACCATTTTAAGTATCGACATTTCGCGAGCGAACCCCGAAACCTCAAGTAACTTTGAGACCATAATTGAGACCCTTAAATGATTAAATAAAACATGAGAGAATTATGACAAGTGAATAATGTAATAACCCCAATTTTTTTTGAAAATTTTGAAACCCTGATAAATAGTAACTTTTGCTGATGATGCTGATTAAGGAAAATTGTCAGACCACACTTTATAGGAGTACTGTTATGGAAATTTTAAGACCGTATTAGTATTCCATAAAGTAAATAAGTGTATGTGAAGATCGTCAAAATCCAAATTCGAACACTTTGATTTTCCCGAAAATCCACCATATACCGAAAGAATTGAGTATAAGGTAATATTGTTAAAAGGATTTAAATTCAAGGATTATAAGAGGGGATCATAAAAGGAATATAAAATATTGAGAAAGGGTAGGGGAACTCAAGTAATAAGATCCCGGATATGATCCCTCAAACGGATAACGAGAACGAAAGTTAAGCGAACCGTAAAACAGATACGGGACCAAGAGACAAGCTTGTACAAGCATCCAAGGTATTATGACATCATCAAACCACAAGACAAAGGCATGTGGAAAATGGATGACATAAGGAAGATGACATAAGCATGACAAGTGGGTAGGTTTTGTTGGTTGATTACTAGCCAAGCATTATTAACCATCGTAAAAAGGTTAAAATCAATTCCTCAAAAGAAGAAGCAACCAAGCAAACACATTCATTTCTCTCCCCCTCATCTCCTTGCTCACGGCTTTTTGAAGAAAAGCAAGGAAGAAAAAATTCCAAAACCCAAGCTCCACTTAATCGTAATTCAAGAGGTTTGTTTCTTTAGCTTCCATAATTCATAACTTAGATGAGCCATAAGTTTAAGCTCAAGATTCCATGTTTAACATAGCTAATCAATTCATCAAAGTTCTTGGTGAATAGTGTTTTCAAGAAACTAACTTTGTGTTTTCTTATGTTTTCTTCAAGATCCAAGCTTAGTAGAGATAGTTAGTGGTTATTTAAGGCTTCCTAAGTGATTCTCCACTCTCCAAGGAAGGTATAACTTCTCAAACCCTTAGTCTTAAGTTTTGTTGGTTTGGATTTCATAATTTTTAGATGATGGGTTAGTGTAATGGGTGTGTACTAATGTTTAGAGCTTTGTTTAGTAAGTGGTTTTGTTGATTTTGGAGTTAGGAGTGATACTTGTTGGATATGATGGTCTTGGTCACATTTTGACTTGGTTTAGATGAATAAGTTGAGATCTTGAGTTATACTTAAATGATCTTGTATTGTGGTTGAATGATGGTGGAATGGTGTTGATTGGTGGTGGTTTAATATTGAATTGATTGGGTAAAAATTTGGGAATTGCTAAATTATAGTCGTCGTAATGCCCAATTTTCCTTAGACTGTTTTTGTTCTTAACTTCAGGACCCGTGAACTCACTGCTAGATTCTGACCATTGCCATGTTTAGATAGTTCATGTTACGAGCTTCGTTTTGATATGTGGTTCGCTTGAATCCGATGTACGGTTTAGGAGAAACGACCGTTTTAAGTAACGGCATTTCACGAACGAACCATTACCCCTCGCCTTACTTTGAAACCTTGGTTAAGGCCCTTAAATGACCAATTCGAGTATCAAACATTTTTGTAAAGTGGATTAGGCAGTTGGTAGGGTATTCGCGAAAGAATCTCCTTAAAATTCTTAATGGCCAATTTATTAAAAATTGTGGAGCCGAGGGTACTCGAACGATTTATGTGATTCGTTAAGCGTAGAAGTGACCATAAGCTAACGTTAGGGTTCAATTGGTTAAAGTCTAGTTTCTTAAGCGACCGGGGTTTAATTCTGACTTATGTTGTTGTTCATAGGTTATCAGACCCAATCTAAGTTTAAGTCTATCCGGGAACACTCAGGCAAGTTTTCTATCCGTTATACTGTTATTGTGAAATAAATATATGTATATGCATAATCTTGTGATAAGTGCATGATTGTTATTAGTAAATCTTGCGATACATTGGAGCATGTGATATGGTATATATGCATTTCTGTTTCGTAATCTTGATATCTAATTGTTGATTCAATTGCTTATAAACTGCATAATACCTATGCTAGAGATAAGCAGTAGTTGCGTATACCCTTAGTATAGGGGACCCAATGGTGAACATTTTCTAAACCGGGAGTCGATGTTCCCGAGTATATTATATATATATATATTTATTTATATATATATATACTTATAGTTTTCAAAACTATTAATCGAATAAGGTTTATTCGATAACTTTATTTTATTTAATGAATATTATTTTGAATATTCATTCGAGGACTTATGACTCCGTTTATTTTATTTAATGAATATTATTTTGAATATTCAATCGAGGATTTATGACTCCGCTTATTTTATTTAATGAATATTATTTTGAATATTCGTTCGAGGACTTATGACTCCGCTTATTTATTAAATAATATTCTTTATTTTATTAAAGAATGATGTTTTGATAATCAAAGTTATTTTCGATTATTCAAATAAAGATCGTACTTTCGTATAAGTATATCTTTGGTTATTTATTATTCATTTCAAGTATGAGTTTTAAAACTTGTACTTTATATTATTTTTATAAAGATTATCCTTATGGGAATATTATTTAAATAATAATATTCAGATATTTTCTAATATATCGAGACTGATTTATTTCATTAAATCGGCATTACTCCAAACATTCTTAAAAATGTTTTCGAGTCTTCAAAATGATTTTTAAAAGTTAGAGCGGATCCCAAAACTCATTTTATATTTAAGATCTTCCTTTCGAAGGGGATTTAAATACTCGCTCAAAACCTGAGGGATCCGGCTCTGTGGTGTATTTTATATTCGCAACGAGGTTGCTGTTTTGAGAAAACATCTTGATTACTTGCCCAACATTCGGGAAGTAAGTCCATCTATTTGAGTCGACATAAGCAACATGGGCTCAGTGGGTGTCCATGAAAGTGTAAGTGGATCAGTGGGAGTCCATCAATGTGTAAGTGGCTGAGTGGCAGTCCAGCATAGGTCCAAATGCGGCCATGGTGATGACCAGTGGGGAATTCGTCCATCTACTAGTAGAAAAGGTTACTTATTGGTATCTTTGCCTGATCAGCAAGATATCAGGTTTATGCCAAGGTTTTCTCCTTTCCAAATTCATTGGATATTACAACTCTGTTTATAATTTTATCATAACAGAGTTTTCAAGGAGTGTATGAAATGTATATATATATATAGGTGTATATATATATCGGGACTTAATGAAGTATCTCGTAACTTCATTATTTATAATGATATTTCAAGGATTGAATCTATTCAAATCTTATCTTGTAGTCTCATCTATGTGATGAACTTTTGAAACGGATTATACCTTGAACGGTGGTACTTCAAGTAGTATTCGGAAAAGATATAAGTATATTGGAGTATCTCGTAACTTCACATTTTCAACTTATATGTGGTTAATGATTATCTTATCTATGACAAAGATTTTCATAAAAACGTTGGGACAAGATTAGATATAAGAGATCACCTTGAACGATATTTTTATACAGTTATAAACTGGAACTCTGCGTATATTATGCATGGAAGAGGATTTCAAAGATTTTGAAAAGTATATATACATATATACTAAATATTTTGCGACTTGGTCGCATTAAGAGGTCAAACTTGGTCCAATTCTTCTTGACCAAGACTTTTATGAGTGCTATGAGAATGCTCATATATTGTTAATCATTATACATATTATTTTGGTGGGCTTGTTGCTCACCCTTGCTTTCTTCTTTCATCACACAACAACAGATAGACAAGATGAACATGACCAAGCTCCCAATTCGTGAGCGGATAGGAAACGTTCCCTAGTTTCCTGTAGGTGTTGATGCCGTTGTAGCTACGGTAGGATCTACCAATAGGCTAGGCTTTCAACTTTTGATGTACCAGACTTATGTATATTTATGAATTGTAATAATGGCAAAGAACATGTAAATTATTCAGAAACCTTTTTTAAGGTGTAATGGTTTATTCATCTCTGAGACTACAATTTGTGGTGTGTGTGTGTGTATATTGTGGGGTCATAGTACGCAGTAGTTAGATGACTGTTAAGATTAAATATTGATAAGGGAAATGGAACTCGTGACAACCCGAATCCCCGACCCCGGATTTGGGGGTGTTACAGAAATGGTATCAGAGCTAAGCGTTATAAACCTCAGAGATGATGTGACGTTAAAATAATAAGTTCACTAAGATAATAAGAACTCTTGCCAAGTTCATAGTCGGACTACCTAACGTAGTACTGATAGTTAAAACCCTTATGGGAACCCTTATAAATATCGTGATAGAAGCGTAGTTCGTTATCGTATATGGTAGCGGGACTCCGAACCATGAGGTTGATGAGCAACAGCGCGATGATGTTTTATTATTTATTGGAGATCAGATTGTGGATCCGATAGAACGTCCTAACGAGGGACCGAATGATGTTCATATTGAGGATGTAGCAGTTGAGGATGTTGTCCTAGAAGGGATTGTTGCTGGGTAGGATCCCATGGAGGATCTTGACAAGAATGAATAAAGGACCACTGATGAATTGATAACCATGGTTAGGGAAACTATCAGAGGTAGGATTGGCCGGTCACTACCGGAGGTTCGTTCAAGTTTGTAAAGATAGTAGCCCCTTTAACGCGGCTACTCGTAAGACTGAGAAGTTCGAATGGACAGAGAAATGCGAGAACAACTTTTAAGAACTGAAGCAAAGATTGGTGACGGCCCCTATGATGGCGTTGCCGGATGGAAAAGGAGATTTTTTGATGTGTAGTGACGCTTCGCATAAGGAATTAGGGTGCTTCTTATACAGCACAACAAGGTAATCGTGTACGCGTCAAGATAATTAAGGGAATATAAAATTCCATATCCCCACCCATGAGCTTGGAATCGTGGCAATAGTTTGCCCTAAAGATTTGAGGCACTACTGGTATGGAGAGAAGTGCGAGATTTACATAAGCCGTAAGTGCTCTAGTATATTTTCACGCAGAAAGAGCTCAACATGCGCCAGAGGAGGTGGTTAGAGCTAATCAAGGATTACGATTAAGAGATTCTTTATCATCCAAGGAAAGCCAAAATGGTGGCTAATGCCCTTAGTATAAAAGAGAGACTCAAGATGAAAATGTCTTTGAGAAAGTTGATAAGAGATTTTGAAAAAAAGGAAATGGAAGTGAAGGCAACTGGAGCCGGTACTGAAAAGCTGTTTGAGATTGTAATGAAGCCCGAGTTATTGGAAAAGATCATATGGTGCCAAGAAAAAATGATGAATGAAGGCAGAAAGCCAATGACTGGAGAAGAGATTAATACTGAGAAAGATGATAAGGGAATAATGAGGTATTCCTACAGAATTTGGGTTCCAAATGTTCAAGGGCTTAAGGACGAGATCTTAGATGAAAGTCATAGTTCGAGGAATAAGATTTAGGGCAAACCCTGAATGTGATAGTCAGGGAGGTCGCCATCAAGAAAGAAAGAACCCATAATATAATGAAATGAAAAACAAGGATTTTAACGTATAAGATAACCCTGATTATGGGAGAAGGATGAAACATTTCATACTGAGAAAACAGAAGTCGAGAAAGATAAGGAGACCCGAGACGGTACTCCTATACGGAAATTCATGGACATGTCTAAACATAACTTATACTTTTATTCCCAACCACCACCTTGAGGAAACAATGCGGTAGGAAATTCTTTCATGACCTTTAAGTCGCTACGCTCTCAGAGTTCCAAGGAAATAGCTGACCCAGTCGAGGCAAGAGCCTGGCTAAAGGAAATACAGGAATCATTTGAGATTCTAAAAGATTGACGAATCACAAAAGACTGCTTTTGTCACTTACCCTCCTAAGAGAGAGGCCACCCGCTGGTGAAAGGCCAAGAAAGGCACGGAGCCGGAGGTTATAATAAACTGATTAAAGTTCAGTCAATTGTTTTCGGGAAAGTACTTCCCAAGGTTATGGAGGTAGTGTAAAAGCTTTAGAGCAAGAACAAAAGCGGACGAGTATGATGAATTATGAATCTAAGTTGTAAAAGTTGTCAAGATTTGTTCTGATGACACGAATCCAGAATGACGGGATGCTTAAAATCAATGCTTATGTTGTGATGGTTCATGTAATGGTTGTAATGGAAACGAAAATAAAAGACTGAAAAGGGAAGGAGTATAAAGGGATATAAAGAAAATAGAGTTGAGAAGTGATAAGGGAGTTAGGTATGGGAAACCCTAAGAAACCCTTGCAATAAATATAGAGAAGTGTGTCATCATCAGCGATGGTGACTGATCATGAGATAAATTCAAGGTTTGAAGGCGTAAGCGATACGTATAGTTGATTCCCTTGAAGTTGACAGTATTCGATGAAAATTTGAGATTGATCGATTGATTAATAAGGAAACACAGATGGAATGATGAGACAAGAAAGTAAGAAATTAGGAAAATTGGATGAAGGAAGTGACCTTCAAGAATGTGAAGTGTAAGTAACGCATGTGAATTGATACCCAAAAAGGGAGACACCAAGTATAGAAGATATCTCAACATTGAGATGAATGTTGAGATAAACAACAAAAGTAAATGAGGATTTAGTAAAAAGAAGTTCACGTTGAACACGACCAATATCTTCTAGAACATCCATGTTATCATTAATGAATCAGGAAAGAAAAATAGATAACCGTTGTTATCTTTTGGAGGCTATATTGATTGACCTCACTTTGAATACAGATGTTATTGTGAAATTATGCATATACTATCGAGATGGGAATGATTGAATAAGATACCCTTATCAGGGATATATGACTTGATTTATCCATATAAGGATGCAAGTACCTTTTTAAAGGTGGAATTAAGGACATAACCTCAATAGCTTGAGATGAACCATGGGGGATGCATAAAGGATGGCATTTCACCATTAATAGGGACATTATGAGTTTGGGTAGTATGGAACGAAGGACTAAGGTAAAAACAACCTTTAAAGATCAGTAGAGAAATTTTCAGAAGTACATAGACAATGGTTCTAGTATTAGTAAATGGTATTTTGATATGCCCTGTATCTAGGGAATACAGGAGGAACGATTCAAGGATAACCTTAGAGGTTTTACGAGGAAAAAGGTAATATTCAAAGTTCTCAAGAATAGAAATTTTGATAAAGGAAATGTGACATAATTATAATAATGCCAGATGGGCACGTGTTGAACCATAAGAAAGTATAGATCGACCCAATGAAGGTCGAGATTGGTGAAAACAAGTAAGACCCAAGATAAGAGACGTCTGAAGTATGATCGAGAGTCAGTCGTGACAATGTTAACCTCTAAAAGACCGAGGCAATAACTTATGGAAAAATGGTGATATATTTTTTTTTACCAAAGCGTAAGGAAGAGCATTTTCACACAAGCAGTGATTGGAAATGAGGTAGAAAATTTAGTTGAAGGTCATTTAAAAGACATTGATTGTAAGGAAATTTTACTATCAGGAAAGGCCAAAGAGGTGGCCGACACTTTAAATGTAAGAGGATAATTATAGGCGCTCATGCCAGAGGAATACAGTGATGATGGTTGAAGCCGTGAAGGTTGTATTATGGTTTGGAAGATTGACATTCCTTCTGATGACTGTGCAATACCCAACCGTAATAGTAGTTTGGTAAAGGTTTAATTCGTGTAATCGCCATGAGCGGGCTATCTATCTTAGAAGGTACTATCCTGAGATAAGCCAGGACCATGTTACGAAATGACTAAATGAACCTTTGAGATGCATGTCTCCCAATAAAGACATATGGTTAATAATGGTATTAACCTGCTATCGTTGCTTTTATTGAAACTCTTCTGCAATTTTATCTACTTCATGTCACGAATGTACGTCAAGATCTGGAGTGTTCTTCATGAATCAAGTAATGGCGATTATGTTTCCTCTCTAGAAGATTTCGGTACGGCATGAATGGACTCCGTATGATTAAATATTAAGATCCAAGGAAAACGAATGACTATAGTAGGTCTGTGGTGGACTATATTAATGCATCAACGATTCTTTGAATAATGAGCTGATTACAACCGTGAGAGTTATAGTGTAATGGATGTTGAGATTGGGTACCACTAATCGGGTTGTGGTGATGTATAAGTTATAATTGATAGACTAATAAAGTCGATTATCTACCTATTGAATACTTATTTCTTCTTATCAATAGAGAGTCGTATTACTATACGAGGAAGGTTACGGTGCAAGCATAGAATTCTAGTAACGATAATGTCTAGAATGAGATCCCAGATTCGATTTTCGTTGTCGAGGGAGTTTCAAAGGTGATTGTGTATAAGCTCGAGGAAGAGCATGGGTCCATAGAATGATGGACTGAATAGCAAAAATATTTAAGCATGTGAAATACGATGCTATAATACCTGATGTTGATATATATACGTATATGTTTTGTTCTCCTATGACAAACCTCTATAGTTTAGAGGTAGATTCCAAGCCAGATATTTTGTGGCAGTATATTATATATATATATATACAATTCTCTTCAATTCATTCTTTTCTCTCCTTTTCATTTTGTATAAGATGAGAAGAACAACCCTTCCAGAAGGGGAGGTATTTCCGAATGACTATCTATCTATCTGTGTGATAGAAGCCTTGTAGGATACCACATATTGTTTAATTGCTTGTCAAGTACTAAAGGTTGGCCACCTTCTGTACTAACTATGCAATAGAACAAGTGTTTATGATCATAGTGATCTCTCAATAAATTCTTTTACTTCTATACGAAGGACCAAGCTTTCGAAGATGGAGGAAGATAGAGATGAAGCGGTACCAAGTACGGTGGTATTCCGATTCTAACGCGTTCGTGATACTAAGGTTGACGCGATTATTAAAAGGTTCTAAAACTCTAGCGAATAAAGGTATATCTAGAATTGTATTATGTACGGAAGATAGTAACGATTATGAACTGGAAAAGAATGGGCATTGAGAAGCAAAAGCTATAATGCTAGAAGCTATGATGAGAGTCTGTGCAATAGACTTGAAAGAATTTGGAATGATCACTTAACGCGGATTGAGTTTTCTTACGATAATAGATCGTATGTCAGTATTGAGATATCGCCTTATGAGATTCTTGAGGGAACACAATGTCGATCTCCCTTATGTTATGATGATGTTGCAGAGCGCAAAATGCTCGGACCAGCAGTGGTCCAAAGGACCAAGGATATAATAGATCTAATCAGAGGACGGCTGGTAGTAGCCCAATATGGACATAAGAAGTATGTTGATTTGACACGAAAGGACAAAGAATAGGAAGTAGGGGACCTAGTGCTGTTATAGGTATTCCCTTGGAAAGGATGGATGAGGTTCGGAAAGAAAGGAAAGATAAGCCCACGAATTGTTGGACCCTTGGATATAATAAGACGTATTGGGAAGTTAGCATATGAGCTAGCCCTACCCCTAAACATGTAGCAAGTTCATAACGTGTTCCACGTATCAATGTTAAGGAAGTGTAATTCGGATGCCAGACAAATAGGGGCGTATGAGCGCATAGACATACAACCAGACGTAACCTATATGGAGCAACCAGGAAGGGTTATAGATCGAAAAGGGACAAGTGCTTAGGAGAAGGGTTATCAAACTAGTCAGAGTTGGTGGTAGAACCACAATGTGGGAAAATTGACTTGAGAGTTAGAAAGTGCAATGCTAAGAAAGTATCCCTATTCATTTTTATCTAATTCCGGGACGGAATCCTTTTAAGGAGGGGAGACTGTAATAACCCCAATTTTTTTGAAATTTTTGTAACCCTGATGAATAGTAACTTTTGCTGATGATGCTGATTAAGGAAAATTATCAGACCACACTATATAGGAGTACTGTTATGGAAATTCTAAGATCGTATTAGTATTCCATAAAGTAAATAAGTATATGTAAAGATCGTCAGAATCCAAATTCGAACACTTTGATTTTCCCGAAAATCCACCAGATACCGAAAGAATTGAGTATAAGGTAATATTGTTAAAAGGATTTAAATTCAAGGATTATAAGAGGGGATCATAAAAGGAATTTAAAATATTGAGAAAGGGTAGGGGAACTCAAGTAATAAGATCCCGGATATGATCCCTCAAATGGATAATGAGAACGAAAGTTAAGAGAATCGTAAAATAGATACGCAACCAAGAGACAAGTTTGTACAAGCATCCAAGGTATTATGACATCATCAAACCACAAGACAAAGGCATGTGGCAAATGGATGACATAAGGAAGATGACATAAGCATGACAAGTGGGTAGGTTTTGTTGGTTGATTACTAGCCAAGCATTATTAACCATGGTAAAAAGGTTAAAATAATTTCCTAAGTCGAAAGAAGAAGCAACCAAGTAAACACATTCATTTCTCTCCCCCTCATCTCCTTGCTCACGGCTTTTTGAAGAAAAGCAAGGAAGAAAAAATTTCCAAAACCCAAGCTCCACTTAATCATAATTCAAGAGGTTTGTTTCTTTAGCTTCCATAATTCATAACTTAGATGAGCCATAAGTTTAAGCTCAAGATTCCATGTTTAACATAGCTAATCAATTCATCAAAGTTCTTGGTGAATAGTGTTTTCAAGAAACTAACTTTGTGTTTTCTTATGTTTTCCTTAAGATCCAAGCTTAGTAGAGATAGTTAGTGGTTATTTAAGGCTTCCTAAGTGATTCTCCACTCTACAAGGAAGGTATAACTTCTCAAACCCTTAGTCTTAAGTTTTGTTGGTTTGGATTTCATAATTTTTGGATGATGGGTTAGTGTAATGGGTGTGTACTCATGTTTAGAGCTTTGTTTAGTAAGTGGTTTTTTGTTGATTTTGGAGTTAGGAGTGATACTTGTTGGATTTGATGTTCTTGGTCACATTTTGACTTGGTTTAGATGAATAAGTTGAGATCTTGAGTTATACTTAAATGATCTTGTATTGTGGTTGAATGATGGTGGAATGGTGTTGATTGGTGGTGGTTTAATATTGAATTGATTGGGTAAAAATTTGGGAATTGCTAAATTATAGTCGTCGTAATGCCCAATTTTCCTTAGACTGATTTTGTTCTTAACTTCAGGACCCGTGAACTCACTGTTAGATTCTGACCATTTCCATGTTTAGATAGTTCATATTACGAGCTTCATTTTGATATGTGGTTCGCTTGAATCCGATGTACGGTTTAGGAGAAACGACCGTTTTAAGTAACGGCATTTCGCGAACGAACCATTACCCCTCGCCTTACTTTGAAACCTTGGTTAAGGACCTTAAATGACTAATTGGAGTATGAAACATTTATGTAAAGTGGATTAGGCAGTTTGTAGGGTATTCGCGAAAGAATCGCCTTCAAATTCTTAATGATCAATTTATTAAAAATGGTGGAGCCGAGGGTACTCGGACGACTTATGTGATTTGTTAAGCGTAGAAGTGACCATAAGCGAACGTTAGGGTTCAATTGGTTAAAGTCTAGTTTCTTAAGCGACCGGGGTTTAATTCCGACTTATGTTGTTGTTCATAGGTTATCGGACCCACTCTAAGCTTAAGTCTATCCGGGAACACTCAGGCAAGTTTTCTACCCGTTATACTGTTGTTGTGATGTAAATATATGTATATGCATTATCTTGTGATAAGTGCATGATTGTTATTAGCAAATCTTGCGATATATTGGAGCATGTGATATGGTATATATGCATGTCTGTTTCGT
Organism: Apium graveolens; assembly: GCF_009905375.1. NCBI lineage: Eukaryota > Viridiplantae > Streptophyta > Magnoliopsida > Apiales > Apiaceae > Apium > Apium graveolens. The sequence continues at coordinate 239,323,198 of NC_133649.1, read as the reverse complement.
AATCTTGATATCTAATTGTTGATTCAATTGCTTATAAACTGCATAATACCTATGCTAGAGATAAGTAGTAGTTGCGTATACCCTTAGTATAGGGGACCCAAAGGTGAACATTTTCTAAACCGAGAGTCGATGTTCCCGAGTATATTATATAGATATATATATATATATATATATATTTATATATATAGTTATAGTTTTCAAAACTATTAATCGAATAAGGTTTATTTAATAACTTTATTTTATTTAATGAATATTATTTTGAATATTCATTCGAGGACTTATGACTCCGCTTATTTTATTTAATGAATATTATTTTGAATATTCATTCGAGGACTTATGACTCCGCTTATTTATTAAATAATATTCTTTATTTTATTAAAGAATGATGTTTTGATAATCAAACTTATTTTCGATTATTCAAATAAAGATCGTACTTTCGTATAAGTATATCTTTGGTTATTTATTATTCATTTCAAGTATGAGTTTTAAAACTTGTACTTCAAATTATTTTTATAAAGATTATCCTTATGGGAATATTATTTAAATAATAATATTCAGATATTTTCTAATATATCGGGACTGATTTATTTCATTAAATCAGCATTACTCCAAACATTCTTAAAAATGTTTTCGAGTCTTCAAAATGATTTTTAAAAGTTAAAGCGGATCCCAAAACTCATTTTATATTTAAGATCTTCCTTTCGAAGGGGATTTAAATACTCGCTCAAAACCTGAGGGATCCGGCTCTGCAGTGTATTTTATATTCGTAATGAGGTTGCTGTTTTTTAGAAAACATCTTGATTACTTGCCCAACATTCGGGAAGTAAGTCCATCTATTTGAGTCGGCATAAGTAACATGGGCTCAGTGGGCATCCATGAAAGTGTAAGTGGCTCAGTGGGAGTCCATCAATGTGTAAGTGGCTGAGTGGTAGTCCAACATAGGTCCAAATGCGGCCAGGGTGATGACCAGTGGGGAATTCGTCCATCTACTAGTAGAAAAGGTTACTTATTGGTATCTTTGCCTGATCAACAAGATATCAGGTTTATGCCAAGGTTTTCTCCTTTCCAAATTCATTGGATATTACAACTCTATTTATAATTTTCATAACAGAGGTTTTCAAGGAGTGTATGAAATGTATTTATATATATAGGTGTATATATATCGGGACTTAATGAAGTATCTCGTAACTTCATTATTTATAATGATATTTCAAGGATTGAATCTATTCAAATCTTATCTTGTAGTCTCATCTATGTGATGAACTTTTGAAATGGATTATACCTTGAACGGTGGTAGTTCAAGTAGTATTCGGAAAAGATATAAGTATATTGGAGTATCTCGTAACTTCACCTTTTCAACTTATATCTGGTTAATTATTATCTTATGCATGACAGAGATTTTCAGAAAAATGTTGAGACAAGGTTAGATATATGAGATCATCTTGCAACGATATTTTTATACAATTATATACTGGAACTCTGCGTATATTATGCATGGCAGAGGATTTCAAAGATTTTGAAAAGTATATATACATATATACTAAATATTTTGCGACTTGGTCGCATTAAGAGGTCAAACTTGGTCCAATTCTTCTTGACCAAGACTTTCATGAGTGCTATGAGAATGCTCATATATTGTTAATCATTATACATATTATTTTGGTGGGCTTGTTACTCACCCTTGCTTTCTTCTTTCATCACACAACAACAGATAGACAAGATGAACAGGACCAAGCTCCCAATTCGTGAGCGGATAGGAAACGTTCCGCAGTTTCCTGTAGGCGTTGATGCCGTTGTAGCTGAGGTAGGATCTACCAATAGGCTAGGCTTTCAACTTTTGATGTACCAGACTTATGTATATTTATGAACTGTAATAATGGCAAAGAACATGTAAATTATTCAGAAACCCTTTTTAAGGTATAATGGTTTATAATTGTGGAATAAAATGACTTGTGTTATTTTTGGTATTCATCTCTGAGACTATAACTTGTGGTGTGTGTGTGTATTGTGGGGTCACAGTACGCAGTAGTTGGTTGACTGTTAAGATTAAGTATTGATAAGGGAAATGGAACTCGTGACAACCCGAATCCCCGACCCCGAATTTGGGGGTGTTACAAATAAGGCAGTTAATAAAGTTTTCATGAAAGAGTCGCCTTAAAATTTGTAACGGTTAATTTATTAAAATTATTGGAGCCGAGGGTACGCGAGCGATTAAAGCAAATCGTTAAGCGTATAAGCGACCGTAAGCGATCATTAGGGTTTGAGTGAGTTTTGACTAGTTTCTTAAGCGATCGTGGTCTAATTCCCGCTTATGTTGTTGTTCATAGGTTACCGGACCCACTCTAAGCTTAAGCCTACCCCGGAACACTCAGGCAAGTTTTCTACCCGTTATACTGTTGTTGTGATGTAAATATATATATATGCATTATCTTGTGATAAGTGCATGATTGTTATTAACAAATCTTGCGATATATTGGAGCATGTCAATATGATATATATGTGCATGCCTGTTTCGTAATCTTGATTATCTCATTGTTGATTCAATTGATTATGAACTGCAAAATACATATGCTAGAGATAAGCAGTACTTGCGTATACCTTTTAGTATAGGGGACCCAGAGTTGAACATTTTTGTAAAGCATGATGTACTATAATGGATAATGATATGTTATAACTCAACTTAGGTCAAGAAACTACTAAATAATATTAACTATATAACACAGGAATCCAGAAGAAGAATGATCAGACACATACAAGAGTCAGAACACAGTATTACAAGTGCAAGTCCATTTGAAGTCATAGAAAAACGATCATTCAGTGATCAGGCCTCTGTGAAGAATAAACAATCAGAGGACTTGTTGTTTTAATACAATTGAAGATTCAAGTATAGAAATCAAGTGATTCCAGTGGAAAACAATCTATAGAACTGTAATAACCCCAATTTTTGGAATTTTTGAAACATGGATGAATAGTAACTTTTGCTGATGATGCTGATTAAGGAAAATTATCGGACCACGCTATATAGGAGTACTGTCATGGAAATTCTAAGATTGTATTAGTATTCCACAAAGTAAATGAGTGTATGTAAAGGTCGTTAGAATTCGAATCCGGACACTTTGATTTTTCCCCCGAAATCCACCGAATACCGAAAGAATTGAGTATACGGTAACATGATTAAAGGATTTAAATTCAAGGATTATAAGAGAGGATCATAAAAGGAATATAAAATATTGAGAAAGGTTTAGGGGAACCCAAGTAATAAGATCCCGGGTATGATCCCTCAAACGATAAACGAGAACGAAAGTTAAGCGAACCGTATAACAGATAAACGGTCATTAGCCAAGTAATTAGGGGATAATCAAAGAGGTTAGTGGATGATGATGTCATCACACCACAAGGAGAATACATGTGGAAAATGGATGACCTAAGCTTGATGACCTAAGCATGGCAAGTGGGAAGGATTGGTTGGTTGATTGTGAGCCACACATTTTTCACCATGGTAAAAATTTAATCAATTTCCAAGACAAAAGAAGAAGCAACCACACATAATTCATAAAGAAAAAAGGAAGAGAAGTTGACTTGCTCTCTCAAGAACAAGCTCTCGGCCCTTTCTCTTTTTCAAGAAGAAAAATTGCAAAAATTCAAGCTTTACTCAATAAACAAATCCAAGGTAATTTCCTTAACTTCTTGATGATTAGATAAGCATATCCTAGGAGTTTAAGCTTCGAATTCTTCATGAATCTCTTCCAGTAAATCAAGGAAGAAGATGGTGAATAGTAACTTTCAAAAAAATAAATTTAGCTTCTTGAATTTTTATGAAAGTTTAAGGTTATATAAGCAAGGATCAAGGTTCTTTTAGGCATTCAAAGCTCTTGTGTTGTGTTAAGAAGTTTCAAGAAGGTATAAACTCCAAACCCTAGCTTTAATTTTGAGTATTTAGGAATGGTTTTGATTGATATAGTATATGAGAAGCATGATGCTTGTTTGCTTAAAGTTTGGTTGAGTTTGTTGTGATTTTGATGGTTGAATCTTGGTTATTAATTAATGAACCTTAGTATGGTTAGTAGCTTTTGTTTGTGATTGAATGAGTTGGATAAAACATGAAGTAATGGACTGATGTAGTGAGGTTTGGATGGATTTTGGTTGTAATGTTGTTTGTAAGTTGGTTTGTGATTGATTTGGAGTAGTATAAACTTTGGTAATCGCATAAACATAGCCGTCGTAATGCCCGATTTACCTTAGACTGTTTTTGTTCTTAACTTCAGGACCGGTGAACTCACTGTTAGATTCTGACCATTGCCATATTTAGATAGTTCATGTTACAAGCTTTGTTTTAATATGTGGTTCGCTTGAATCCGATGTACGGTTTAGGAGAAACGACCGTTTTAAGTAACGGCGTTTCGCGAACGAACCATTAACCCTCGCCTTACTTTGAAACCTTGGTTAAGGCCCTTAAATGACTAATTGGAGTATGAAACAATTATGTAAAGTGGATTAGGCAGTTGGTAGAGTACTCGCAAAAGAATCGCCTTAAAATTCTTAATGGTTAATTTATTAAAAATGGTGGAGCCGAGGGTACTCGAACGACTTATGTGATTCGTTAAGCGTAGGAGTGACCATAAGTGAACATTAGGGTTCAATTGGTTAAAGTCTAGTTTCTTAAGCGACCGGGGTTTAATTCCGACTTATGTTATTGTTCATAGGTTATCGGACCCACTCTAAGCTTAAGTCTATCCGGGAACACTCAGGCAAGTTTTCTACCCGTTATACTGTTGTTTTGATGTATATATGTATATGCATTATCTTGCGATAATGCATGATTATTATTAGAAAATTTTGCGATATATTGGAGCATGCTGATATGGTATATATGCATGCCTATTTCGTAATCTTGATATCTAATTGTTGATTCAAATGCTTATAAGTTGCATAATACATATGCTAGAGATAAGCAGTAGTTGCGTATACCCTTAGTATAGAGGACCCAAAGATGAACATTTTCTAAACCGGGAGTCGATGTTCCCGAGTATAATATATATATATATAGATATATATATTGATATAATTTTCAAAACTATTAATCGAATAAGGTTTATTCGATAACTTTATTTTATTTAATAAATATTATTTTGAATATTCATTCGAGGACTTATGACTCCGCTTACTTTATTTAATAAATATTATTTTGAATATTCATTCGAGAACTTATGACTCCGCTTATTTTATTAAATAATATTTTTTATTTTATTTAAGAATAATGTTTCGATAATCAAACTTATTTTCGAATATTCAAATAAAGATCGTACTTTAGTATAAGTATATCTTTGGTTATTTATTATTCATTTCAAGTATGAGATTTAAAACTTCTACTTCAATTATTTTTATAAAGATTATCCTTTATGGGAATATTATTTAAATAATAGTATTCAGATATTCTCCAACATATCGGGACTGATTTATTTTATTAAATCAGCATTACTCTAAACATTCTCAAAAATGTTTTCGAGTCTTCAAAATGATTTTAAAAGTTAAAGCGAATCCCAAAACTCGTTTTCAAATTTAAGATCTTCTCTTCGAAGGGGACTTGAATACTCGCTCAAAAATCCGAGGGATCCGACTATGTGGTGTATTTTATATTCGTAATGTGGTTGCTGTTTTGAGAAAGCAATTTGATTACTTGCCCAATATTCGGGAAGTAAGTCCATCTAATTGAGTCGGCATAAGCGATAGGCTGGAGTACGGTCTATGAAGGTGTAAGAGGCTGGGTGACACTCCATCCACGCATGAGTGGCCGGGTAACGGTCTAGCGCTTCTAATGCGGCCAGGGTGATGACCGGCGAGGAATTCATCCATCTACAGTAGAAAAGGTTACTTATTAGTATCTTTGCCTGATCAGCAAGATATTTCGGGTTTATGCCAAGGTTTTCTCCTTTCCAAATTCATTGGATATTGCAACTCTGTTTATAATTTTCATAACATAGGTTTTCAAGGAGTGTATGAAATGTATATATATAGTTGTATATATATATCGGGACTTAATGAAGTATCTCGTAACTTCACTTCTTTCAAATGATATTTCAAAGATTGAATCTATTCAAGTCTTATCTTGTAGTCTCATCGGTGTGATGAACTTCTAAAACTGATTATAACTTGAACGGTGGTAGTTCAAGTAGTATTTGGAAAAGATATAAGTATACTGGAGTATCTTGTAAATTCATCTTTTCAACTTATATCTGGTTAATGATTATCTTATGCATGATAAATATTTTCACAAAAACGTTGAGACAAGGTTAGATATATGAGATCACCTTGCAATGATATTTTTATACAGTTATAAACTGGAACTCTGTGTATATTAGGCATGGAAGAGGACTTCCAAGATTTTGAAAAGTATATATACATATATACTGAATATTTTGCGACTTGGTCGCGTTAAGATATCAAACTTTGTTCATTTTTACTTGACCAAGACCTTCATACGTACTATGAGGATGCTCACATATTGTAAATCATTATATATATTATTTTGGTGGGCCTGTTGCTCACCCTTGCTTTCTTCTTTCATCACACAACAACAGATAGACAAGATGAACAGGACCAAGCTCCCAATTCGTGAGCGGATAGGAAACGTTCCGCAGTTTCCTGTAGGCGTTGATGCCGTTGTAGCTGAGGTAGGAACTACCGATAGGCTAGGCTTTCAACTTTTGAGGTACCAGACTTATGTGTACTTATGAATCGTAATAATGGCAAAGAATATGTAAATTTATTCAGAAACCCTTTTGAGGTGTAATGGCTTATAATTGTGGAATAAAATTACTTGTGTTATTTTTGGATATTCATCTCTGAGACTATAACTTGTGGTGTGTGTGTGTGTATTGTGGGGTCACAATACGCAATAGTTGGTTGAATATTAAGATTAAGTATTATTAAGGGAAATGGAACTCGTGATAACCCGGATCCCCGACCCCGGATTTGGAGGTGTTACAGAAATGGTATCAGAGCCAAGCGTTATAAACCTCAGAGATGATGCGACGTTAAGATAAGAAGTTCACTAAGATAATAAGAACTCTTGCCAAGTTCATAGTCAGACTACCTAACGTAGTACTGACGGTTAAAACCCTTATGGGAACCCTTATAAATATCGTGATAGAAGCGTAGTTCGTTATCGTATATGGTAGTGGGACTCCGAACCCTGAAGTTCAAGAGCAATAATGTGATGATGTTTTTCTATATATTGGGGATCAGATCGTGGATCCAATGGAGCGTCCTAACGAGGGAGCGGATGATGTTCATATTGAGGATGTAGCGGTTGAGGATGTTTTCCTAGAAGGGATTGTTGCTGAGGAGGATCCCGTGCAGGATCCTGACAAGAATGAATAAAGGACCACTGAGGAATTGATAACCATTGTTAGAGCGACTACCAGAGGTAGGATTGGCCGGTCACTATCGGAGGTTCGTTCAAGTTTGTAAAGATAGTAGCCCCTTTAACGCGGCTTACTCGTAAGACTGAGAAGTTCGAATAGACAGAGAAATGCGAGAACAGCTTTTAATAGCTGAAGCAAAGGTTGGTGACGACCCCTATGTTGGCGTTGCCGGATGGAAAAGGAGATTTTGTGATTTGTAGTGACGCTTCGCATAAGGAATTAGGGTGCTTCTTATACAGCACAACAAGGTAATCGCGTACGCGTCAAGACAATTAAGGGAATATAAAATTCGATATCCCCACCCATGAGCTTGGGCTCGTGGCAATAGTTTTTCCCTAATGATTGGAGGCACTATTTGTATGGAGAGAAGTGCGAGATTTATACAAGCCATAAGTGCTCTAGTGCATTTTCACGCAGAAAGAACTCAACATGCGCCAGAGGAGGTGGTTAGAGCTAATTAAGGATTACGATTATGAGATTTTTTATCATCCAGGGAAAGCCAATATGGTGGCTAATTCCTTAGTAGAAAGGAGAGACTCAAGATGATAATGTCTTTGGGAGAGTTGATAAGAGATTTCGATAAAAAGGAAATAGAAGTGAAGGTAACCGGAGCCGGTACCGAAAAGCTGTTTGAGATTGTAATGCAGCCCGAATTATTGGAAAAAGAAAATCATATTGTGCCAAGAAAAAGTGATGAATAAAGGCAGAGAGCCAATGACTGGAGAAGAGATTAATACCGAGAAAGATGATAAGGCAATAATGAGGTATTCTTACAGAATTTTGGTTCCAAACGTTCAAGAGCTTAAGGACGGGATCTTAGATGAAAGCCATAGTTCGAGGAATAAGATTAAGGGAAAACCCTGAATGTGATAATCAGGGAGGTCGCAATCAAGATGTAAAGAACCCAGAACATAATGAAGTGGATAACAAGGATTTTTAACGTATAAGATATCCCCAATTATGGGAGAAGGATGAAACATTTCATATTGAGAAAACAGAAGTTGAGTAAGGAAAGGAGACCCGAGACGGTACTCTTATACAGCAATTCATGGACCTGTCTAAACAGAACTTAGACTATTATCCCCAACCACCACCCTGAAGAAACAATGCGGTGGGGAAATTCTTTCAGGACCTTTAAGTCGCTAAGCTCTCAGAGTTCCAAGAAACAAGCTGACCCAGTCGAGGCAAGAGCCTGGCTAAAAGAAATAGAGGAATCATTTGAGATTCTAAATGATTGACGAAGCACAAAAGACTATTTTGCCACTTACCTTCCTAAGAGAGAGGCCACCCGCTGGTGAAAGACCAAGAAAGGCACGGAGCTAGAGGTTATAATAAACTGATTAAAGTTCAGTCAATTGTTTCGGGAAAGTACTTCACAAGGTTATGGAGAGAGTGTAGAAGCTTAAGAGCCGAAACAGAGGCGGAAAAGTATGATGAATCATGAATCTAGGTTGTGAAAGTCGTCAAGGTTCGTCTGAAGGACACGAAGCCAGAGTGACGGGATGTTTGAAATCAATGTTTATGTTGTGTTGGTTCATAAAATGGTTGTAATAGAAATGAAAATAAAAGACTGAAAGTGGAAGGAGTATAAAGGGATATAAAGGAAATAGATTTGAGAAGCGATAAGGGAGTTAGGTATGGGAAACCCTAAGAAACCCCTGCAATAAATATAGAGAAATGTGTCATCATCAGCACGATGGTGACTGATCATGAGATAAAGTCAAGGTTTGAAGGCGTAAGCGATACGTATAATTTATCCCCTTTAAGTTGAGAGTATTCGATGAAACTTTGAGATAGATCGATGGATTAATAAGGAAACACGGATGGACTGAGGAGACATGAAAGCAAGAAATTAGGAAATGGGATGAAGGAAGTAACCTTCAAGAATGTGAAGTGTATGTAACACCTGTGACTTGATACCCAAAAGGGAGACACCAAGTATAGAAGATATCCCAACATTGAGATGACTGTTGAGATAAACAACAAAGGTAAATGAGGATTTAGTAAGAAGAAGTTCATGTTGAACACGACCAATACCTTCCAGAATATCCCTGTTATCATTACCAAAGCAGGATTGAAAAGCGAATAACCGTTGTTATCTTTTGGAGGCCATATGGATTGATCTCAACTTGAATAAGGATGCTATTGTGAAATTTGGTATAGACTATCGAGGTGGAAATGATTGAATAAGATACCCTTATCAGGGATATATGACTTGATGTATCCATGGAAGGATGCAAGTACCTTTTATGGGTAGAATTAAGGATAAAACCTCGATAACTTGAGATGAACCATGGGGGAATGCATAAGGGTTGGCATTTCACCCTTAATAGGGACATTATGAGTTTGGGTAATACAGAATGAAGGATTAAGGTAACAACAACCTTTAAGGATCAGTGGAGAAATTTTTCAGAAGTATATGGACAATGGTTCTAGTATTAGTAAATGGTATTTTGATATGCCTTGTTTCTAGGGAATACAGGAGGAAAGATTCAAGGATAACCTTAGAGGTTTTAAAAGAAGAAAGGTAATATTCAAAGTTCTGAAGAATAGAAATTTTGATAAAAGAAATATGACGTAATTATAATAATGCCAGGTGGGGCACGTGTTGAACCATAAGAAAGTATAGATCGACCCAATGAGGGTCGAGATTGGTGAAAACAAGAAGGACCCGAGATAAGAAACGTCTTATGTATGATCGAGAGTCAGTCGTGACAATGTTCACATCTAAAGACTAAGGCAATGACTTATGGAAAAATGGTGATTTTTTTTCTCAACCAGGACTTAAGAAAAGCATTTTCACATAAGCAGTGATTGAAATGAGGTAGAAAATTTAGTTGGAGGTGGTTAAAATGACATTGATTATAAGGAAATTTTACTATCAGGAAAGGCCAAAGAGGTGGCCGACACTCTAAGTGTCAGAGAGCAATTATAGGCGCTCGTGCCAGAGGAATACAGTGGTGATGGTTAAAGCCGTGAATGTTGTATTATGGTGTGAAAGATTGACATTCCTTCTGATGATTGTGCGATACTCAACCGTAATAGTAGTTTGGTAAAGATTTAATTCATATAATTATCGTGAGCGGGCTATCTATCTTAGAAGGTCCTATCTTGAGAATAAGCCAGGACTATGTTTCAAAAAGAACTAAACAAACCTTTGAGTTAAGTCTTCCATTGAAGGCATATGATTAAGAATGGTATTAACCTACTATCGTTGCTTTGATTGAAACTCTTCTGTAATTTTATCTGCTTCATGTCATGAATGTACATCAGGATCTGGAGTGTTCTTCATGAATCATGAATGGTGATTATGTTAACTCCTTAAAAGATTTTGATACGGCAGACATGGACTCCGTAGGATTAGATATTAAGATTCTGAGGAAAACGAATGACTATAGTAGGTCAGCTATGGACCATAGTAATGCAACAATGATTCTGCGAGTAATGAGCCGATTACAACCGTAAGAGTTGTATTAGAATGGATGTTTAGATTGAGTACCACTAATCGGGTCGTGGTGATGTATAAGTTATTATTGATAGACCAACTAAGCCAAACATATAACTATGATATATTTATTCCTTCTTATCGATAAAGAGTAGTATTACTATACGAGGAAGGTTGCATGCAAGCATAAAATTCTAGTAACAATGATGTCTAGAATGAAATCCCTTATTCGAGTTTCGATGTCAAGGGAGTTTCAATGGTGAGTGTTTATGAGCTCGAGCAAGAGCATGGGTCCATAGAATGGTTGATGGAATAGCAAAAATATTTAGGCATGTGAAATGCGATGCTATAATACTTGATGTTGATATATATACATATATATTTTGTTCTCCTATGACAAACCTCTATAGTTCAGAGGTAGATTCCAAGCCAGATATTTTGTGGCAGTATACTTTTTTTACATATATACAATTCTCTTCAATTCGTTCTTTTCTCTTCTTTTCATTTAATGTAAGTTGAGAAGAACAACCCTTCCAGAAGGGGAGGTATTGCGGAATGACTATCTATTTGTGTGATAGAAGCCTAGTAGGATACCACATGTTGTTTAATTGCTTGTCAAGTACTAAAGGATGGCCACCTTCTGTACTAAATATGTAATTGAACAAGTGTTCATGATCATAGTGATCTCTCAATAAATTCTTTTACTTTTATACGATGGATCAAGCTTTTGAATATGAAAGCCGCTAGAAATGAAGTAGTATCAGTGCGGTGGTATTCCGATTCTAACGCGTTCGTGATACTAAGGTTGACGCATTTATTAAAAGGTTATAGAATACTAACGAGCAAAAGTGTAACCAGTAGAGTATTATGTACGGAAGATAGTAATGACTACGAACTGGAAAAGAATGGGTATTGAGAAGCAAAACCTATAATGCTAGAAGCTATGATGAGAGTATGTGCAATAGACTTGAAAGAATTTGGATTGATCACTTAAACGCGGATTGAGTTTTCTTACGACAATAGATCGTGTGTCAGTATCGAGATGTCGCCTTATGAGACTCTTGAGGGAAGATAATGTCGATCTCCCTTATGTTAGGATGAAGTTGTAGAGCATAAGATGCTCGGATTAGCAGTGGTCCAAAGGACCAAGGATATAATAGATCTAATCAGAGGACGGCTGGTAGTAGCCCAAGATGGACATAAGAAGTATGTTGATTTGATACGAAAGGACAAAGAGTAAGAAGTAGGGGACCTAGTGCAGTTATAGGTATTCCCTTGGAAAAGATGGATGAGGTTCGGAAAGAAAGGAAAGCTAAGCCCTCGAATTGTTGGACCCTTTGAGGTATTAAGACGTATTGGGAAGTTAGCATATAAGCTAGCCCTATGTAATAACCCCAAAATTTTGAACTTTTTGTAACCCTTGTGAATAGTGTTTTTGCTGAAATTTCTGAACAAGAAAACTTTTCATGACACAATATGTAGGGGTTCTGTTATGGATATTCTGAGATTTTATTACTACTCTATATGGTATATAAGTGTATGTAAAGATCGTCAGAATACAAATTTGAACCTTTTGATTTTTCCCGAAAATCCCCCAGATATCAAAAGAATTGAGTATAAGGTAACATGATAAAAAGGATTTAAATTCAAGGATTTTATTAGAGGATCATAAAAAGGAATATAATGTATTGAGAAAGGTTAAGGGAACCTAAGTAAAAAGATCCCGGGTATGATCCCTCAAACGAGAAACGAGAACGAAAGTTAAGCGAACCGTATAACAGATCAGTGGTCATTAGGCAAACAATTAGGAAGTTAATCAAAGAGATTAGAGGGGATGATGTCATCCAACCAATGAGAAGAGGACAAAGAGGGGAGGATGACATCACATGATGACATAAGCATGACATAGGGAGGAATGAGATGTGGTTGGTTTATAACCACACAAAGACAAGGTTAATAAGGTAATTAACCAAAACAAATCAAAAGAAAATCAACCAACCAAAAGAAAACAAAGCAAACACAAAAAAATCATTTTATTTCTCTCCACCAAGAAGCTTGCTCTCGACTTTTTACATTTTCAAAGAGAAGAATTTTCAAAATCCAAGTTCCAAGCTTCCTAAATTGGTAAGATAATTCTCTAGTACTCCTTATGCATAGATATGAATATCCTATGAGTTTAAGCCTCCAATTCATTCTCAATCTTCTCCAAGAAATCAATGAAGAAGACAATGAATAGTGATTTCAAGGTTTTTAACTTGATTTTTTCTTGTTTTTCCTTTAAGATCCAAGCATCTCTAAGACATCTCAAGGCTTCTTAAGGCTTCCTAGCTACTCACACCACTTCAAGGAAGGTATATCATCTCCAAACCCTAGCTTTACTTTGTATATTAGGATGATTTTGGTTGTTATGGTATTAGAGTAGCTTAATGATGGTTGGTTCAGAGTTGGGTTGGAATGGTGGAGATTGGAATGTTGAAATCTTATGATTTGGTTAAAGAATGTAGTATAGTTTAAATTCAAGTTTTAGGATTGAGTAAATTGATTATAATGAGTTGATTTGGGGCTGTTGTAAAGTAATATGGATGGATTTTTGATTGGGTTATGATTGTGGGTTGAATTGTGGTTGTTTTGAATTGGTTTAAATTTGGGAAATCGCGTAAATATAGCCGTCGTAATGTCCGATTTACTTTAGACTGCTTTTGTACATAACATTTGGACCCGAGAACTCCCTGTTAGATTTTGACCATTGCCATTTTTAGATAGTTCACGTTACGAGCTTCGTTTTGATATGTAGTTCGTTTGATTCTGATGCACGGTTTAGGAGAAACGACCGTTTTAAGTAACGGCGTTTCGCGAACGAAACTTTTCCCCTCGCCTTACTTTGAAACATAGGTTAAAGACCAAAAAGGGTTAATTAATGTATGAAACAATTATGGTAAGTGTGTTAGGCAGTTGGTAAGACACTCGCGAAGGAATCGCCTTAAAACTCGTAATGGTTAAATTATTAAAAATGGTGGAGCCGAGGGTACTCGAGTGACTTAAGAGAATCAGTAAGCGCAAAGCAAGCGTTAGAGTCTAAGTTGGTTAAAGTATAGATTTACAAGTGACTTTGGTTTAATTCCAACTTACTTGTTGTTTATAGGTTACCAGACTCGTCCCGAGCCATTAATCACCCTCAGTCGCTCAGGCAAGTTTTCTATCCGTTATACTATTGTTGTGATGTATACACTTGTATATGCATTATCTTGTGATAGATGCATAATGGTTATTTAGCAAATTCTTGCGATATATTGTAGTATGTAATATGGTACCTATGCATGCCTGTTTCGTATTCGTGCCATATATATCTGTTGATTCAGTTGATAATACCTATGCTAGAGAATAGCGGTAATTTGCATATACCCTTAGTATAGGGACCCAAAGGTGAAAACATTTTCTAAAACCGGGAGTCGAGGATCCCGAGTAGATTTTATATATATATTTATATATATATGGTTATAGTTTTCAAAACTATTAATCGAATAAGGTTTATTCGATAACTTTATTTTATTAATGAATATTATTTCGAATATTCATTCGAGGGCTTATGACTCAGCTTATTTTATTTATTGAATATTATTTCGAATATTCATTCGAGGGCTTATGACTCGGCTTATTTTATTAATTGAATATTATTTGAATATTCATTTGAGGACCTATGACTCCAATTATTTACTGAAATATATTCTTTAATTTATTAAAGAATAAGGTGTCGATAATCAAACTTATTTTTGATTATTCAAATAAAGATAGTACTTTCGTATAAGTATATCTTTGGTTATTTAATACTCATTTCAAGTATAAGTTTTACAACTTCTACTTCGAATATTTTTATAAGGATTATCTTTATGAGAATATTATTTAAATAAGAGTAAATTGCAATTTGCACCCTACTATTATGTTTCAAAAACAAATTTGTACCAGAACTTTGGAAAATTCAGTTTGCACCCCTATACTTCAACTTTGGGATTCATTATGCACCCCTTTCCAGAATTTTGTTGAATTGGACAGGGGCAAAACCAGAAATTCAGCAAAAATATTAAGTAAATTAATTTCATATCTTTTAAAATAATGTTAAAAATTGAATTTTGATACAAAATTGTAAGTTTTTAATTTTTTAAATGATAATAGTAATTTGAGTTTTGATTACATTTTATATTATTAATTCTAGTATTTTGTAATTCTACAAAAAAATATTTTAACAATTAATTTTGATTATATAACTAAATTTAATAAAGTAGAGTAATAAAATTTTTGAAATTGATATTAAAAAAATGATAATCGAAGGTAAAATTAATAGTGTTATTTGAAAATTAAAAATTTATTATTTTATAGTTGCTATAAAATAATATATAATTTTAAATAATATTTGAACAAACTAAATTTTATTTTGATTAAGTATATTGTTGAATTTCCGGTTTTACCCCTACCTAATTCACAAAATTATGAAAAGGGGTGCATAATGAATCCCAAATTTGAAGTATGAGGGTGCAAACTGAATTTCTTAAAGTTCTGGTACAAATTTGTTTTTGAAACATAGTAGTAGGGTGTAAAGTGCAATTAACCCTTTAAATAATAATATTCAGATATTTTCTAATATATCGGGACTGATTTACTTTATTAAATCAGCATTACTCCAAACACTCTTTAAAGTGTTTTCGAGTCTTCAAAATGATTTTTAAAGGTTAGAGCGGATCCCAAAACTTGTTTTCAAATTTAAGTTCTTCCTTTTTGAAGGGGACTTGAATACTCGCTCAAAAATCTAAGGGATCCGGCTCTGTGATGTATTTTATATTCGCAACAAGGTTGCCGTTTTGATAAATGAATTGATTACTTACCCAACACTCGGGAAGTAAAATTCTTGGAACAAGTTAATCCATTAACAGGCATCGCCTGGGAAATATCGGTGAGTTTTCCTTTCCAACTAGATACGACTTCTTGGTGGAGCCGTATCAACAAGTTTCTACTTGGGGAAAGTGGGGACGAGCTTTACGTTTCAGAGTCATGGATTTCATCTGAACTAGGAGTGGCGTAAGTGGTCGAGTAGCGCCGACCCAACCTTATTATATTGGCCCAAATGGCCTGGAAGTTCCGCTAAGGCGGTCCATTCCTTAGGAGTTCAGTGTTCGGTTGACAAGTAAATTCGACAGGTTCTCCTCTACATGTAGAAAATGGTGGGGTTGTACTACTACGACTGATCATCGTAAATGGTCTTCCTGGCGCGGCAAACTCCCGTAATGAGTTCATCATCCAATTGGATATTTCTGCAACACTACCCAGAGCACTTCGATAGAAAGGCTACGGTTGGGCGATTGTTGAGTGTTGGCAGGGTCAAGTTTTTAAAATGATCTGTGCATCAAATGAAGTATCTCATAACTTCATTTTATTTTGATGATATTTTAAAGATTGATTCTATACAAGTTTTGTCTTGTAGCTTAATCTATGGGATGAACTATTTATACATTGAACGGTAGTAGTTCAAGTAGTATTCGGAAAAGATATAAGTATATTGGAGTATCTTGTAACTTCCTCTTTTAAACTTATATCTAGTAAATGATTATCTTATGCATGACAAAGATTTTCAGAAAAACGTTGAGACAAGTTTAGATATATGAGATCACCTTGCAATGATATTTTTATACAGTTATAAACTGGAACTCTGTGTATATTATGCATGGAAGAGGACTTCCAAGATTTTGAAAATTATATATTCATATATACTGAATATTTTGCGACTTCATCGCATTAAGATATCAAACTTGGTTCATTTCTTTTGACCAAGACTTTCATGAGTACTATGAGAAGGCTCATATATTGTTAATCATTATACATATTATTTTGGTGGGCTTGCTGCTCACCCTTGCTTTCTTCTTTCATCACACAACAACAGATAGAAAAGATGAACAGGACCAAGCTCCCGATTCGCGAGCGGATAGGAATCGTTCCGCAGTTTCCTATAGGCGTTGATGTCGCTGTAGCTGAGGTAGGAACTACCAATAGGCTAGGCTTTCAACTTTTGATGTACCAGATTATGTATATTTATGAATTGTAATAATGGCAAAGAAATGTAAATTTATTCATAAACCTTTTTAAGGTGTATTCGCATATAATTGTGGAATAAAATGACTCGTGATTATTTTTGGATATTCATCTCTGAGACTATAACTTGTGGTGTGTGTGCTTATTGTGGGGTCACAGTACAGAGTAGTTTATTGTTTATTAAGATTGGGTGTTATTAAGGGAAATGGAACTCGTGACAACCCGGATCCGCGACCCCGGATTTGGGGGTGTTATAGAAGTGGTATCAGAGCTAAGCGTTATAAACCTCAGAGATGATGTGACGTTAAGATAATAAGTTCACTAAGATAATAAGAACTCTTGCCAAGTTCATAGTCGGGCTACCTAACGTAGTACTGACAGTTAAAACCCTTACAGGAACCCTTATAAATATCGTGATAGTAACATAGTTCGTTCTCGTATAGGGCAGCGGGGCACCGAACCCTGAGGTTCAGGAGCATCAACATGAGGATGTTTTATTACAAGTTGGAGATCAAATTGTGAATCCGATGGAGTACCCTAATGAGGGACCGGATGAGATTCATATTGAGAATGTTGCGGTTGAGGATGTTATTCCAGAAAGGATTGTGGCTGAGGAGGATCTCATGGAGGATCCTGATGAGAATGAAGAGAGGACCGCTGAGGAATTGATGACCGTAGTCAGGGCGACTACCAGAGCAAGAATGGCCGCGAGGGTGGCACTAGAGGATGAAGAGTTACCAAGGGCACAAAGGTTAATGAGGGCAGAAGGAGTGGGGCCTTCCACGACCCCAATTATACCAGTATCAGACCCTCTTCCAGAGGTTCCTGTAGACATCCATGAGGTTCCACCAATTCCTGTTCCCTCCCCTGTACAGAGCCCAGCACATACTGAGGAAATGCCACCTTTATCTCCTGCACCATTGTCACCTGATACCATGCTTGGTTATCCGTTTGGATCTCCTGGGTCTGCGCCACCTGCACCCCATGGACTGCTAGATGCTACCACTCAGGCTTCTCTTATCGCCAATTATCACATGACTTTGGGTGGCCTGTCCGAGGCCCGTAATGTTAGGAGTGATCAGTTGGATCGACTTACTACACCAAGGATTGAGGGAGGGGTACTTCCGGCGGGATTAGATCATAGCATGGAAAGGATTGAGGCTACCACCCGTGTTACAGCTAGGGGCCATCTTGAGGGTCAGATTGATCCAGCTCTACTTGCAACTATCTTAGTCCTCATCACCTCTGTGATGGAGCAGGTTAGGGATGTCGTGCGTGCTCGCATTTCTTGATCCATGGTAGTGTGCAGAGCCAGAGCAATCAGACAAGGGTTTCATGTAGCACCGCTTTTGGAGGATTAACCTAAGTTATGGATGATTAGTTTTAATGACTAGATGATTATTTATGGTAGTACTTTCGGGATAGAAGCGATCAGATCAAATGATGTAATTCTCTTTAATGTGTTCAGTTGTTGTACCCTCGAACAAATGGTTATGTATATATTCATTAATTTCAGTTCAGATCAGTTCGTGGTGATAAGTTCATATTGTTAATTGCACTATTAACACTTAAGAGAGTGTCATGAAGCTTATCGAACTTGAGAATTCATAATTTGCAATCGTGCAAGGACTGAACGAGGGAAAGACTTAAGCAAAGTAAGTAAGACAAATATCCAGAGATTCTCAAATTTTTTTTTTCCAGGTAATATGCCCCCACAAGGAATAAGATTAGGGGCAAACCTTGAATGTGATAATCAGGGAGGTCGCAATTAAGATATAAGGGACCCGGAATATAATAAAGTGGAAAATGAGGATTTTAAATTTAAAGATGACCCCAATTATGGGGAGTAGGAAGAAATATTTAGACTGAGAAAACAGAAGTCGAGCGAGATAGGGAGACCCGAGACGGTACTCCTATACGGAAATTCATGGACCTGTCTAAACAGAACTTATACTTTATTCCCAACCACCACCTTAAGGGAAACAATGTAGTGGGAAATTCTTTCAGGACCTTTAAGTCGCTAAGCTCTTAGAGTTCCAAGGAACGAGCTGACCCAGCCGAGGCAAGAGCCTGGATAAAGGAAATAGAGGAATCATTTGATATTTTGAATGATTGACGAATCACAAAAGACTGTTTTTGTCACTTACCCTCCTAAGAGAGAGACCACCCGCTTGTGAAAGGCCAAGGAAGGCACGGAGCAAGAGATTATAATAAACTGATGTAAGTTCAGTCAATTGTTTTTAGGAAAGTACTTCCCAAGGTTATGGAGATAGTGTAAAAGCTTTAGAGACAGAACAAAGGCAGAAGAGTATGATGAATTATGAATCTAAGTGGTAAAAGTTGTCAAGATTCGTTCTAAGGACACGAATCCAGAATGACGGGATGTTTGAAATCGATCCTTATGTTGGGTTGGTTCATGAAATAATGATAAGAGAAAGGAAAATAAAAAGAAACTGAAGTGGAAAGGAATATAAAGGCAAGAGAGTTTGAGGAATGATAAGGGAGTTGGGTATGAGGAAACCCTAAAGACTCGTAGTGACAGAAATAGAAAAGTATGTGATCGTCAGGATGAGGGTGATTCACCATGAGTTAAATTGATGGTTGAAGGTATAAGAGATACATATATTTTATCCCCTGTAAGTTGGGAGGATTCGAGGAAACCTTGAGATAGTTCGAAGGATAAATAATGAGACGCAGATAGACTGAGGAGACAAGGAAGTAAGAAATTAGGAAAATTGGATGAAGGAAGTGACCTTCAAGAATGAGAAGTGTAAAACCGGTGGCTTGATACCCAGAAAGGGAGACGCCAGGTATGAAAGATATCCCAACATTGAGATGACTGTTGAGATAAACAACAAAAGTAAATATGAAATTATTAAGAAGAAGTTCACGTTGAACACGACCAATATCTTCCAGAACATCCCTGTTGTCATTACCAAATTAGGAAAGAAAAGCAGATAACCGTTGTTATCTTTTGAAGGCCATAATTGATTGACCTCATTTTGAATACAGATGTCATTGTGAAATTAGGCATATACTATCGAGGTGGGAATGATTGAATAAGACACCCTTATCAGGGATATATGACTTGATTTATCCATGGAAGGATGCATGTATTTTTTTTAAAGGTGGAATTAAGGATAGAACATCGATAACTTAAAATGAATCCTAGGGAAATGCATAAAGGTTGGCATTTCACCCTTAATAGGGATAGTATGAGTTTTGACAATATGAATTGGAAAGGATCAAGGTAATAACAACCTTTAAGAATTAGTGGAGAAATTTTCAGAAGTATATAGACAATGGTTCTAGTATTACTAAATGGTATTTTGATATGCCCTGTATCTAGGGAATACAGGGGGAACGATTCAAGGATAACCTTAGAGGTCTTACAAGAAGAAAGGTAATATTCAAAATTCTCAAGAATAGAAATGTTGATAAAGGAAATATGACGTAATTATAATGATGCCAATTGGGGCACGTGTTAAACCACGAGAAAGTATGGATCGCACCAGTAAAGGTCGAAATTGTTCAGGGCAATTAGGACCTAAGATAAAAGATGTCCTAAGTATGATCGAGAGTCAGTCGTGACAATGATTAACCTCTAAAGACTGAGGCGATAACTTATGGAAAATGGTGATATTTTTTTTTTACTCATCAGATTTTAAGGAAAACATCTTCACACAAGCAGTGACTGGAATTGAGGTAGAAAATTTAGTGGGAGATCGTTCAAACGACATTGATTTTAAGGAAATTTTACTATCAGGAAAGGGCAAAGAGGTGGCCGACACTTTAAGGTAAGAGGATAATTATAGGCGCTTGTGCCAAAGGAATACAGTGATGATGGTTAAAGCTATGCAGATTGTATTATGGTTTGGAAGATTGACATTCCTTCTGATGACTGTGCAATACCCAACCGTAATAGTAGTTGGTAAAGGTTTAATTCGTGTAATCGCCATGAGCGGGCTATCTATCTCAGAAGATACTATCTTGAGATAAGCCAGGACCATGTTTCAAAAAGGACTAGACGAACCCTTGAGTTAAGTCTTCTATTTAAGGTATACGATTAAGAATGGTATTAACATGCTATCGTTGCTTTGACTGAAACTCTTCTGCAATTTTATCTACTTCATGTCATGAAAGTACGTCAGAGTTTGGAGTGTTCTTCATGAATTGTGATTGGTGGTTATGTTAACTCCTTAGAAGAATTCTATATGAGATGTATGGACTCCGTATGGTTAGATATTAAGATTTCATGGAAAGTGAATGACGACAGTAGGTAAGTAGTAGACCATAGTAGTGCAGCAATGATTCTGCGAGTAATGAGCTGATTACAACCGTGAGAGTTGTATTGGAATGGATGTTGAGATTGAGTACCACTAATCGGGTCGTGGTAGTGTATAAGTTATCATTGATAGACTAATTAAGTAGAGTATCTACCTATTGAATATTTATTCCCTCTTATGAAAAGAGAGTCGTATTACTATATGAGGAAGGTTGCGGTGCAAGCATAGAATTCTAGTAACGATGATGTCTAGAATGAGATCCCGGGTTCGATTTTCGATATCGAGGGAGTTTCAAAGGTGATTGTGTATAAGCTCGAGGAAGAGCATGGGTCCATAGAATGATGGACGGAATAGCAAAAATATTTAGGCATGTGAAATACGATGCTATAATACTTGATGTTGATATAAATACATATATGTTTTGTTCTCCTATGACAGACCTCTATAGTTCAGAGGTAGATTCCCAGCCAGATATTTTATGGCAATAATTTTTTTTTTACGTATATACAATTCTCTTCAGTTCGTTCTTTTCTCTTCTTTTCATTTCATATAAACTGAGAAGAACAACCCTTCCAGAAGGGGAGGTATTGCCGAATGACTATCTATCTGTGTGATAGAAGCCGAGTAGGATACCAGCTATTGTTTAATTGCTTGTCAAGTACTAAAGGCTGGCCACCTTCTGTACTAACTATGCGATATAACAAGTGTTCATGATCATAGTGATCTCTCAATAAGTTCTTTTACTTCTATATGATTGATCAAACCTTGGAAAATGGAAACAGCTGAGAATGGAGTAGTAAAGTTATGATGGTAGTCAGAATGGAAGCACATTCGTGATACTAAGGTTGACGTGGTTATTAAAAGGTTATAGAACGCTAACGAGCAAAAGTATAACAAGTATAATATTAGGAACGGAAGGTATTAGCGATTACGAACTGGAAAAGAATGGGTATTGAGAAGCAAAAGCTATAATGCTAGAAGCTATAATGAGAGCCGGTGCAATAGACTTGAAAGAATTTGGAATGATCGCTTAACGCGGATTAAGTTATCTTACGACAAAAGATCATATGTCATTATCGAGTTGTCGCCTTATGAGATCCTTGAGGGAAGAAAATGTCGATCTCCCTTATGTTAGGATGAAGTTGTAGAGCGCAAGATGCTCGGACCCGCAGTAGTCCAAAGGACCAAGGATATAATAGGTCTCATCAGAGGACGGCTGGTAATAACCCAAGGTGGACATAAGAAGTATGTTGATTTGACACGAAAGGACAAAGAATAGGAAGTAGGGGACCTAGTGTTTTTAAAGGTATCCCCTTGGAAACCCTTGGAAAGGATTGATGAGGTTCGGAAAGAAAGGAAAGCTAAGTCCATAATTTGTCGGACCCTTGGATATACTAAAATATATTGGGAAGTTAGCATACGAGCTAGCCCTACCCCCGAACCTGTAGCAAGTTCATAACGTGTTCCACGTATCAATGTTAAGGAAGTGTAATTCGAATGCCAGATAAATAGGGGCATATGAGCGCATATACATGCAACCCGACGTAACCTATATGGAGCAACCAGGAAGGGTTATAGAGTGAAAAGGAACAAGTGCTTAGGAGAAGGGTTATCAAACTAGGCAGAGTTTGGTGGTAGGACCACAATGTGGGAAAATTTACTCGAGAGTTAGAAAGTGCAATGCTAAGAGAGTATCCCTATTCATTTTCTATCTGATTCCGGGACGGAATCCTTTCAAGGAGGGGAGACTGTAATAACCCCAAAATTTTGAACTTTTTGTAACCCTTGTGAATAGTATTTTTGCTGAAATTTCTGAACAAGAAAACTTTTCATGACACACTATGTAGGGGTTCTGTTTTGGATATTCTGAGATTTTATTAGTACTCTATATGGTATATAAGTGTATGTAAAGATCGTCAGAATCCAAATTTGAACCTTTTGATTTTTCCCGAAAATCCACCAGATATCAAAAGAATTGAGTATAAGGTAACAGGATAAAAAGGATTTAAATTCAAGGATTTTATTAGAGGATCATAAAAAGGAATATAATGTATTGAGAAAGGTTAAGGGAACCTAAGTAAAAAGATCCCGGGTATGATCCCTCAAACGAGAAACGAGAACGAAAGTTAAGCAAACCGTATAATAGATCAGCGGTCATTAGGCAAACAATTAGGAAGTTAATCAAAGAGATTAGAGGGGATGATGTCATCCAACCAATGAGAAGAGGACAAAGAGGGGAGGATGACATCACATGATGACATAAGCATGACATAGGGAGGAAGGAGATGTGGTTGGTTTATAACCACACAAAGACAAGGTTAATAAGGTAATTAACCAAAACAAATCAAAAGAAAATCAACCAACCAAAACAAAACAAAGCAAACACAAAAAATATCATTTTATATCTCTTCACCAAGAAGCTTGCTCTCGGCTTTTTACATTTTCAAAGAGAAGAATTTTCAAAATCCAAGTTCCAAGCTTCCTAAATTGGTAAGATAATTCTCTAGTACTCCTTATGCATAGATATGGCTATCCTATGAGTTTAAGCCTCCAATTCATTCTCAATCTTCTCCAAGAAATCAATGAAGAAGACAATGAATAGTGATTTCAAGGTTTTTAACTTGATTTTTTCTTGTTTTTCCTTTAAGATCCAAGCATCTCTAAGACATCTCAAGGCTTCTTAAGGCTTCCTAGCTACTCACACCACTTCAAGGAAGGTATATCATCTCAAAACCCTAGCTTTACTTTGTATATTAGGATGATTTTGGTTGTTATGGTATTAGAGTAGCTTAATGATGGTTGGTTTAGAGTTGGGTTGGAATGGTGGAGATTGGAATGTTGAAATCTTATGATTTGGTTAAAGAATGTTGTATAGTTTAAATTCAAGTTTTAGGATTAAGTAAATTGATTATAATGAGTTGATTTGGGGCTGTTGTAAAGTAATATGGATGGAGTTTTGATTGGGTTGTGATTGTGGGTTGAATTGTGGTTGTTTTGAATTGGTTTAAATTTGGGAAATCGTGTAAATATAGCCTTCGTAATGTCCGATTTACTTTAGACTGCTTTTATACATAACATTTGGACCCGAGAACTCCCTGCTAGATTTTGACCATTGCCATGTTTAGATAGTTCACGTTACGAGCTTCGTTTTGATATGTAGTTCGTTTGATTCCGATGCACGGTTTAGGAGAAACGACCGTTTTAAGTAACGGCGTTTTGCGAACGAAACTTTTCCCCTCGCCTTACTTTGAAACATAGGTTAAAGACCAAAAAGGGTTAATTAATGTATGAAACAATTATGGTAAGTGTGTTAGGCAGTTTCTAAGACACTCGCGAAGGAATCGCCTTAAAACTCGTAATGGTTAAATTATTAAAAATGGTGGAGCCGAGGGTACTCGAGTGACTTAAGAGAATCAGTAAGCGCAAAGCAAGCGTTAGAGTCTAAGTTGGTTAAAGTATAGATTTACAAGTGACTTTGGTTTAATTCCAACTTAC